>NC_089751.1:48563116-48568116 GCF_040412425.1 Macrobrachium rosenbergii | reverse complement strand
GCAACCGCGCGGCGACAGGATCGGGCAATATCACAGAATTTGCTGAATTATTTTGCCTCATGTCTCTTTCGCGTGGGAATTTATTTTCATTAAATGTGAAGCAAAATGGGTAGGTTACCACTGATTCTATCTTCCTTTTGAGCTAAAAAAAAATTTTACAATAGGAAAAAAAGAATGTCCCCACCCAGCAGAGGTAAAAAGACAGCCCTCACCAAGCAAAGGAAAAGAGAGAAGTCCTCACCCAGCAGGTAAAAAAAAAAGACAGTCTTCAACCAGCAAGGGAAAAGAGACAGTCCTCACCCAGCAGGAAAAAAACAGTCCTCACCCAGCGGGAAAAAAGAGACAGTCCTCACCCACTAGAGGAAAAAAGACAGGCCTCACCCAGCAGAGGTAAAAAAGACAGGCCCCACCCAGCAGAGGTAAAAAGACAACCCTCACCCAGCAAAGGAAAAGAAACAGTCCTCACCCAGCAGAGGAAAAAAAAGACATGTCTCACCCAGCAAAGGAAAAGAGACAGTCCTCACCCAGCAGAGGAAAAAAAAAGACAGCCCTCACCCAGCAAAGGAAAAGAGACAGCCCTCACCCAGCAGAGGGAAAAAAAGAGAGGCCTCACCCAGCAGAGGTAAAAAGACAGGTCTTCACCCAGCAATGGAAAAGAGACAGTCATCACCCAGCAAAGAAAAAAAAGACAGACCTCACCCAGCAGAGGTAAAAAGACAGTCTTCACCCACCCATGGAAAAGAGTCAGTCCTCACCCAGCAAAGAAAAAATACAAGACAGGCCCCACCCGGCAGAGCTAAAAAGATAGTCTTCACCCAGCAAAGGAAAAGAGACAGTCCTCACCCAGCAGAAAAAAAGTCCTCACCCAGTGTGGAAAAAAGAGACAGTCCTCATCCAAATGGGGAAAAAAAGACAGTCCTCGCCCCGCAGAGAAAGAAAAAGACAGTCTTCACCCAGCAGAAGGAAAAAGACAAGCCTCACCCAGAAGAGGAAAAAAAAAGACAAATCTCACCCAGAAGAGAGAGAGAAAAAAGACAAATCTCACCCAGAAGAGAGAGAGAAAAAAGACAGGCCTCACCCAGAAGAGGAAAAAAGACAGGTCTCACCCAGCTCCCCTCCCGCCCCCCCCCCAAAAAAAAAAAAACACTAGAGCCGCCTCAATAGGAAGATTCCTGAGCAGGAGTGACAGGAGGCTTTTAACTCCACCTGGAAATAACACCGTAACTCTTTAAGTCTGAACAGCACCTCATCTTTACTGGTCTGCAGGTTTAACTACGAACGTCCTTACTTTTAATTCCTGTACAGCATCTCACCTTTAATTAGCCGAAATGATAAAAGAACATTAACTCTTTGCTCGCAAACGGTATCTCATCTTTAATTTGATGGAATATAATATGAACTTTAACTTGAGGTTCCCAATTGGCACTTTGGCTTTAATCGATGCACGGGGATAAAAAAAAACCTTAACTTTCCTCAACCATGAACGTTTTTTTTTCTTTAACTGCTGAAATTCAATATGAATTAAAAACTAGTCGACTGTAATTAAAGCTTTGTCTATAATGAGCTCTAATTAGCATGTGAATCCTATCAGAACCTTTGATTTATCAGGGATATAATGACAAATGTTCAAACGAGGCTGGAATACATGGATTTGTCGACTCTCCCTCAAACTGATTTCTTTGCATTGGGGCATGATTCACAGTGTATTTCCTTCTTGTGCTATATCTATTGGAAATTCTCACATCTGACTGTGTATCGGCTCTGTTATGTATGCATTATTACTCTGTCGTTCACTGACAATCTGAAGTGTCCACGTGTCGAAAGCTAAATACAGGCAGACTGAATTCGCTAGCTAATTTCAGTTTCTGTTTTTGAAACAGAGTCACTTCTACAAAGAGCCAATTAATTACAAGCTCAATGCAGATGTTTTCAGTCCTGTTAATCGGCTGTTTATTTTCAGGTTTCTGCTCGTGAATCTGAGTTAAGAGTTGGAAGATGGTACCTTGATTTATATGGCATTGCAGACGTGTTCAATGAGAGCTAGGTATGAAGGGCACCCAGTTCCCTTCTAAACATACAAACTCTGCTGCGTTGGTCCTCGAGTCCTGAGCTCTTCCTCTTCAGAGGAACCTTGCTGTTTTTAATAATGAAGGTTGACCTGAGTGCCCTTCTTTCTTTGTGGTGAAAAGTAGCAATCCCTCTAACAAATTATTCTTTTGATTATCTTTGTTTCCTCTCCGAAGGCCGTTTCACATGCTATGTGAGTATTTGTCGCAGGATCAAGAGAGTAACGAGGTCTTTGCACCGAAAAGGTTTGCCATCCTTTCCATGTAGCTAGGGTATCGAACACTCGATATGATCAGTTAATGAGGAAATTCAACGTTAATCAGCTTAATTGTTAAATTTTATCTCCTTTTAATGGGTAAAGTGCGTTGCCAACGGATTTTCAAAGGATTGAAGAGAGACGAGAGAACGAGAGAATGAAAACTTAAAATACTACAAAGTTTTATATCCGATGTAAATTCTTCAGTTAATGATATTACCAACAATTCTGCTGTTATTTTTGTCATGAGGCAGATAATTAATGAGAGCCTGTCAAAGCCCACACTCTCTCTCTCTAATAACGTGCGATAACATTACTCACATAATAATCATGTCTGATGGTTTTCAGTAAACTCTACATCCTTTGGCGTATACGACGGGGAATAGATGGTAACTGTAGCAACGGTGTCAACTATGGGGCTTGTTGTAATATCAGTTTCATTACAGTCCCCTCTTTTGATGTTCATGGGCTGAGGTTGAGAAACTCCGCAGACTGATTTTTGAGATAGATTTCATCTAAGACTCTAACTGACTTCTGCTCCATTTCTCATTCAACTAAAATGATTTTCAAGTGTACAAAAACACTCAAACTCTTGGCACGCAAAATATTATAATAAATAACGTGTTTTTTTTTTATTTTAGACTTCCGGTGGTACTTCAAATGATAAAAGTTAATTATGTTAACATCTACAATAGCCGTTTAAAACCCATTACATCTCTGTTTCACGAACTCTGGGCTAGCCGAACACGGTACATAATGGAGAGAATTAAGAGCGATTTTGTTTCAAAGTCTGGAGAGTTAAGACAATTTTACGTACGGCTATTTTTTGGCGAAAATAAAATGCTAAATCAATAAAATCATACGAATATGAATCAACCGCTTGTGGTGATACTGTTAATCAAATAACAGTTAGTAAATAAATCAATTAATCAGTATAAATATAAATGAATAATTAAATACAAAATAAATACTATATAATTAAAAATATTAAAATGAAGAACTATAGAAAACATAAATAACAATATAAAAATGTAATAAGGAAAAAATTCAAATAGCCCAAATAAATAATTATAAATACATATAAGCCTATAACATGAAAATAAATGCATCATAAATCACAATATATACGTAAATTCAAATTAATAATAAAAAAAATGAATGTGAATAGATAAATAAGAATGAAAAATGTGTGAAAATTATAAATCATAAAATAGCTATAAATCAATTATAATATATACAACAGATATAAATAAAGCGAAACATAACTGCATAATAAAATTTTCCACAATAAAAATATATAATATATATATATATATATATATATATATATATATATATATATATATATATATATATATGATTATCATCCTAGCATATATATTGTGAGATTCTACCACTACATATCAGCCCTTCGATGATGGCTTAGAACTACAGCCGAAACCGATTAGATTTATTTACATATATATATATATATATATATATATATATATATATATATATATATATATATATCACTGCGCAGAAAAAGCCGCGTTGACTACCTGCGGTCTGCGACCTTGTTACTTTTTAGATCTTGGTTTATTGCGGTAGTGATTTGCCCGTCCTCGCGGTTTATGCAAGTTCGGTTACCGAATTTCTCCATTTTCCCTCTACCATACTGTCTCAATATCCATTATTGGTCGTGAATTTCTGAGTTCTTTCTAGTTTTTCTTGGATGGATTTCCTGCTAATATATCGAGTAACTGCCTAAGTCATGCAAGCACGGGTGGCCCATCACTCGCGGGTAGCTGCATTCACCTTGAGCAATCAAGCCATTTCCCAACATTTATGGGTTTGCTGTATACTGACGTTAAAAATGGCCACCGAAGAAGGCAAATTGTTTTTCAACGTTCATCTCCACAGAAACCCACAACCGAACTATCAAGGATATTAGATACAGGATTCTGAATTTGCTGTCGGCGTTGATAAATATTAGTATTCTTCACACAAATGGTAGGTTTCGGGTGCTTAGGGCAAACTTCCACTGCAGCCATTTATATGATGGTAAATACGAATCATAAGAAAAATCCACACCGTCACATCATCTACCTGGAGGAGAGCAGCTGCCCCTTGGGCGATAGAAAATGGCGTCTCAGTACTGGAGACGAAAACATTTCCCTAAGTATGTAACTTTTAATAAGCAGAGTGCCCTCTTTAACTTCTCGATTTCTTCACATTTTGGAAACGCTTGCCAGTACTAAGGCTAGGTCCAAATGAAGACAGAAATGAAGACATTCTGATGCCCGGCTGAGATTCGAACTCGCGTCCGGGATATCAGAACGAGGGTCGCTTCTACAGGAACGTTCGTGAATAAATTCTTCATACTTATCTATGCGATATCACAATGTGGTGTTGTCATCTTCAGCAGGGCACTGAACTTAGCAGGGCATAGGTCATCTTCAGCAGGTCACTGAATTTAGCATGGTATAGGAGCAACTGGCACCCTGGTATGATGTTTACAAAAATTTCGTCAAGAACCTTGGTTATTCCCTGGTTATTCCGTACGTAGTCGAGAACAAGTGGGCCATAATTGTCCCTCAGGGAGCGCCGGGCTTATGGGTCCTACCAATTACATGGCAGCATCCACGGTCGTTACCCCCAACAGACGTGGCACTTAACGTTACCTGAACTATTTATT
>NC_089751.1:48553116-48558116 GCF_040412425.1 Macrobrachium rosenbergii | reverse complement strand
AAAGCTTTATCTGACAATATGCTCTGTATTTCACTTTTAATTGCCATTGTAAAAAGTAAGCATCTGAACAAAAAATAAAAATAAAAAGATTTTATATTTAGAAAAAATCGCATATATATATATATATATATATATATATATATATATATATATATATATATATATATATATATATATATATATATATATATATGGGATTTTTAAAAAAATATTTAAAATCTCAGTTAAGTAGTTTTTTACATTCTCTATACCAGTGATTCTCAAACTGGGTGCCGTGGCACCCTGGGGTGCCACAGACAGTGCCTAGGGGTGCCGCAAGATTGTCATGAATTTTGTCTTGGTCAGATCATCTTAACGAACATTTGTAAAAAAAAAAAAAGTTTGTAGAAGTCTTCATACAATTATTATCAGTTTGTGTAATCTAATTATGTTTATCTAATTCTTCTGATATGTTCTTCGTTTATACTGTATATTTCTGCATGTACGGTGTGCTGATTTTGGTTTGAGTATGGATAATAATTTTATTCATTAATAAGTTAATTCATGCGATATGGTGGGATGGTGAAGAAGGGGTGCCACGGTCATGATTACATTAGTTAGGGTGCCATCACTAAAAAAAGATTGAGAACCACTGCTCTATACCATAATATATACCAGTGCATATTAAAAAGTTAAAACAAAAAGACCCGAAATAGTTTTTACCTTTTACAATCTTAGTCACGAAAAATAAAAAAAAATCAAAGCCTTTATTATTATTATTATTATTATTATTATTATTATTATTATTATTATTATTATTATTATTATTATTATTAGTTTCAAAATGCATTTTCCAGTACCGGTTCTTTTTTCCCAATCACTGGCGCTCTTTCTCGACTCTTTCCGATGACGGGCACATCCCAGGCACTAATGACTGTCCTGGGAGAAATTTAATTTCGCTTGCAACTTGACAAAAGCAATTACTTTTACCATCAATTAGCTCTTAATTGCAATCAATACTGGCAACCTTTGTTATCAAACTCGATGGCTTTATGAAGGGTTAATTGGACGGGGTGGGGAGGGGGCGAGTGGTTAGTAGGTATGGGTTCGACTCAGGTGGAGGGGTGGGGTGGGGGAGAACAGGGGCTGTGGATGACACCGGCGTGAGGAGCGAGGTGACGCTTCTGTATGAAATAATAAAATATTCATGTGTAACTGTATGGTGGCCGTAGCTCAACACCTACAGACCCGGGATCGATCCCACAGGGGGAAATAACTTAGACCCTTTTTCTGAGAATCCATCGATTCTCTCTTCACCTAAACAGTGAATCTAGTAGGCAACCTGGAGGTTGATCGACCGGGGTGGGTCCTAACCAGCGTGAAGGGGAGCATGGGGCTAGCAACGTCATCCTCACCGAAAAATTAAAGATTTGCTGAGAGCTGTCTGGTTAACACCCTCTGGATCCGGCCCCTCTGAGGGGGGGGGCGGGGGAGAGGGGGAAAAACTTTTAAAAAATATATTTTTTTAATAGTTTGCTGATCCTCTTGTCCCCGTATTACTTTACTATTTATCGACCTGCTAAAATTGATAATAAGGAAGTTATAGTTAAACTGATACAAATTATATCAATTAAGAAATGCTAGCACAAAAGAAAGCAGGTCGCACACAGAGAAATAAGCCGGAAACAACAAATGATAAACAGCGAATTACACAACAACATTCCTAAAACGAAATTACCAGGAACGCATCGAATGTGAACCGCATGCTCTGGGGAGATTTGTCTACTAACTCGGTCTCGTTGACTGATTGATTGGCTTATACCAACGAGGATTTAGAACAACAAAGGTCATGGCACTGTGGGTGGTTCCCTCCTCCTGTGGAATAGCGGAATGTATGTCTGCCTGAAACCCAATTCCACTCATTCTATTTCTCTCAGTTCATCTCGACCTTATGCACTTAATCTGACTTGCTGCATGTTTTTGGCTTCTTTATTTCTGATTTAAGGTTACCTTTGCTTTTGTTTCAGAAAATCATTTAAAACTTAGGGAACTGGAATTGGAATATAAAATTCAGGCCAAAGGCCAAGCGCCGGGGCCTATGAGGTCATTCAGTGATGAAAGGGAAATTGAGAGTAAAGAAGGAAAACCGCAGTTGCACTATGAAACAATTGTTAGGAGAGGGTGGAAAGTAAGATGGAAGAAAGATAATATGAACGGAGGTACAGTTAGAGAAATGAAAGGTGTTGTAACTAAGGACCGAAGGGGCGCTGCAAAGAACCTTAAGTAATGCCTACAGTGCACCATGTGAGTTGTACTGGCGGCACTACCCCTCCTATCGGATTTACAAAACAAAATGCTGACGACTGTCCAAATTTACTTCACTGAATTGTCAATGATGATGTGACAACAAATCATCGGAGAAAAATATAGCAAAGGGAAGAACAACAACCCGCTTGCGGCTATAAATATGGCATTACTGTACCCCTGGCTTCATTCGCCTTTTGGTAAATGGTAGAGAGTACTACCGAAGCGTCAAGGAATAAATGAACTTTGGACAGCTGTTATATAATCTGTGGGTTGCTGCAAAGAATTTCATTCGAGAGACTGAGAAACTGCTATACAAACTCAACGGCATCCAGACGGCCATTCTGTTTAATGAAGCTTGTCTGAAAGCGTGTGTTCTTCAAAAAAAAAAAAAAAAAAAAAAAAAAAAAAAAAAAAATAATAATAATAATAATAATGAAACTACTGAACTAATGGAAATATCCTTCACTGTATACCATTACTTAACACTACGCATGAGTATGTCAATATCAAAATTGAATGTAATCCATTCATTGTTTTTGCTCAACTGGAGTGTAAATTTTTCTACTCTAAAAAGCGCTCCAGCGCCATATGCCACGCTGGAAAGTCTGTCCCCTCACCATGGCCCCACTGAGTTTCAAATTTCGATTCTTTATCTCTGAACTTGTCGAAGTTGGTAAAATGAAGAGTAAAAATAATATGAGCAATAACATTGTTATTCAAAGCAGTGTGAAGGTATACACACAAAAGTAATACCCGAGGCAAAACACATTCAGAGACGAAGTAAGACTATGAAGTTACTGAAACCAAGCGAATATAGAAAAAAATGATTAACAAGGCCGTGAAGGGAGCTATGCAAAATGCCAAAGATGCAAGTAATGACTTTCGTTATTAACTCTGAAGCCGAAGATTAGAAAAGTTGGCGGTAAAGAATTGTCTTTCCCAGTCTCATTACGCTAAAGCATTTTCCAGCTCCCGGAAGTATCTTTGGCTTCTAGTGGCTTCATTATGTGACGAAGGAAACTCATTTTCAAGAGTTAAAGGTAAATGGAATTCGTCACTTTGCCTCCCTGGGAGTCGAGGTCTTGAGTGTCAGGGTGTCTTCGAGCCTCATGAGGCACATTATACAATGGCCTCAACTTTTTTTTTTTTTTTTTTTAATTTACGTTGATGAATTTTAAAGTTTATCTGAGACGACGTATAGGTTTTCACTGTCATTATTATTTAAGAAAATGGAGCTCCTCAATGGTTTACTTGCAATATGGTACAGAGGTCAAAGTTAAAAGCAGAAAATATTAATGTGAACTTCTGTTTTAGTTTTAATGATTAACTTTTACACCTGCATCATATTACAAGTAAACCCACTGTGGTTCTCTGTTTCTTCGTTAACTATTCACTTATCGTGAAGGATTTTTGCACACCAATATCTTTATTCGTGTTTTAAGTGTTTACCAGCATGAAATTTAGTGGAATACGTAAAAATTAACAATTTTCTATTGAGCAGGAAAGACTGGGCACAGGTAGGTTTAAAACAGAAAATGAAGAGGAATTTATGGAAAGAATGGAAAAATGGTAAAATTAAGGCTCAATAGATAAATGGGGATTAGATAAAATAATGAACCATCCGGACTACTAGCAAATAGAAGTGTTTCACGGCAGCATCGAGTCCTCATTTTAGTTTACGAGCAACAGCATCCACAGTCTTTCAGTTTTACCAGAGTACGTAACTTGTGGGTTGATAAACCGCGCTAATGAACAAATTTGTAGACATACAAAATGTTATGCTTATTACCTGTCTCTACAGCTACCTATATTGCTTAAATGCCAAAGGTTTATTTTTCTTTATAAAAGAACAGTTGGCAAAATATTCAGGGGGTAAAGTGGCAAAAACAAGTTATGTTCATGAAACACGATACACCCGAGGGTGGGAACTTACAATTAACCTTTCACCGGCTTCATTCGAGGGATATCTTACATAATTCAAAAGTTATGACCAAGGCGACAAAACTTTTACCGTAGTCTTAGGACAGGTACTTAGGGGGCTGGACGGACAAACAGACAGAAGGCCAGACTATAATACGACCGGACGATAAAGCGAGGACACAAAAAAGACATCAGGGGTAAATGTTGTTCAATACGCGTATCTCTATCTTATTATCCAACATGGGTTACAAATCTTTAAACTTATTCATAGCAACCTAATTTTCAGAAATCATTTCTCAGCTTTCATCATAACATAAACTTTAACTAAGTCAACCATATAGATCTTGTTGGCATGTTCAAGGCCAAGAGAAAGAGAAGGTCTGCTCACTTCCCCCCAAAATCCCCCATGTAGGCGGAGCTTTGTCTACCTCCTCATTGCGTCAGCAGGTGAATTGCCGTAATGAGCGGGTACCTCGAAGATACGTCATCGCCTACGTAGTCACCCCAGGTGGGAGGCGACTCCACCCAATAGGGTAGACCTTGTCTCTCTTCGCCTTGGGCATGTTTTTCTGGAAAAATCTTGCATCATAGGAAACCGTACTTCTGAATGTGTCACTCTTCGGGGAAGTAATGACTAATGCTTGAGATCATCATTTCGAAGGGGCAAGACCTGCAAGGCCACCTCCTTCGGTGACCTTGGCAAGATCCCGTACTGGCATAAGGACGACTTAATCTAATAATAACAACAGCAGTATCAACGGGGAAGCACTGTTCAACGAGAACAATGAGAAGAG
>NC_089751.1:48538116-48550616 GCF_040412425.1 Macrobrachium rosenbergii | reverse complement strand
GGTGTATATTCAATTAATACTCCCAGAATGATGAGGTAAATCTCAAAAAGGATTTTGCCGTAATTACACGCGTAATTCTTTAAATTTTAATTACGATTCATCGAATGAATAGGGTCCTCTCCCAAGATGAGTATTGCATCAGATGACTCTTCTTTTTGATGATATTCTCCTCTTGCAAGACTCCAGAAATGGAGGGGATATATAGAAGAGGACCAATCACTTATGTTTCCTCAGTTCTTGTGCAATATTCATTTTTTTACTTTTCTGTAAAAGAAAACTGTTGTGCCGGTTAGTCTGTCCGTCCGCACTTTTTTCTGCCCGCACTTTTTCTGTCAGCCTCCAGATCTTAAAAACTACCGAGGCTAGAGGGCTGCAAATTAGTATGTTGATCATCCACCCTCCAATTATCAAACGTACCAAATTGCAGCCCTCTAGCCTCAGTGGTTTTTATTTTATTTAAGGTTAATGTTAGCCACATTCGTGCTTCTGGCAACGATATAGGATAGGCCACCATCGGGCCGTGGTTAAAGTTTCATGGGCCGCGACTCATACAGCATTATACCGAGACCACCGAAAGATAGTTCTATTTTCGGCGGCCTTGATCATACGCTGTAACGGCTGTACAGAAAACTCGATAGCGCCAGAGACACTTCGGCGCATTTTTTATTGCTTAAATGTAATTTTCCTTCTCTTGTTTATTATCCCTCCACTGCAGTGAAGGGTTATCTTCCTCCTCATCTGGTTTATCCTGTTTATTATCCCTCAACTGCAGAGAAGGTTTATCTTCTCCCTCATCTAGTTTATTCCGATTTTATCGTTTTCTTATTTTTTTTATTTTTCGTCAGATTTCATTCTTTTCCCAAAATCCTCTCGCCTTGCATTTACCCTGCTATAAAACTCGAGCCCAACCTTTCACCCAGACTGTTCATTTTCCCGCTCGAAATTAGTCGGCCTTTCAAAAGAATTGCCGCGGCAGAGCTGTGCCTTTTGAATCCGCCCCGAATACATTTAAACTAAACGTTATTCGATTATATGAGGCTGAAGCCAACTCGCTTTTATCACAAATCAAATGGACGGAATTTGATTACCCGAAATCCTGTGGCATTATATGCGAGCAGAATCCAGGCTGATTATTCATTGGACTGCAAATCTGTCCCAACATGCATGGATGCCGCTCTCTCTCTCTCTTTCTCTCTCTCTTCTCTCTCTCTCTCTCTCTCTCTCTCTCTCTCTCTCTCTCTCATACTCAGCGTCTGTCCTCTTATTCTAGCTCTCTCTCCCTCTATGTACCCGATTGTCTATCTGACAAACAGTCTCTCATAAAATGCTACAATGTATTAAGAATCTCATTATGCGACGCAAGAAAAAGAATCCTATCATCCATCAAAGCTGAAAGGAGACTTGGCTCTAAAGGCAGCCCACTGCGAGTAGAGTTATACTCGTATTAGAACAATCAAGTATAACACTGAACGGAAATATCTACTGAAATTATTCTTCTTGCGTCCTAGTCTGTCAGACTGCCTTTTAAGGACTCCCATCAGAAATATATTTATACAAGATCTGGAAATTTTTCAGATATGAAACGCCAAACGCGATTTTTAAGGTGTACTTTTAGTTTTCTGTAAAAGAAAACTGTTGAGATGGCTTTGTCTGTCCGTCCGCACGTTTTCTGTCCGCCCTCAAATCTTAAAAACTACTGAGGCTAGAGGGCTGCAAATTGGTATGTTGATCATCCACCCTCTAATCATCAAGCATACCAAATTGCAGCCCTCTAGACTCAGTAGTTTTTATTTTATTTAAGGTTAAATTCAGCCATGGTCGTGCGTCTGGAACCGCTATAAGACATGCCATTACCGGGCCGTGGCTGATAGTTCATGGGATAGCGGCTTATACAGCATTATATCGAGAACACCGAAAGATAGATATATTTTCGGTGGCTTTGATTAAACGCTGTACAGAAAACGCGTCTGCGCCGAAGAAACTTTCAGGCTGCCAGGAATATTGCGTAATAACAATATTTCCCATATTTACTGTGTGGAGATCAGCAATCACTGGACTGTCCGATTACGTGGCGCTCTCCCTCTCTCTCTCTCTCTCTCTCTCTCTCTCTCTCTCTCTCTCTCTCTCTCTCTCTCTCTCTTTCTCTCTCTCTCTCCCTCTCTCTCTCTCTCTCTCTCTCTCTCTCTCTCTCTCTCTCTCTCGCTCTCTCTCTCTCTCTCTCTCTCTCTCTCTCTCCAAGCTTTAGGATTCTAACCCCTGTTAGCGTGCTACCTCATTCGTTGGTTTAAAAGTCTGGGAGCTCATCGTTTAATCCGGAGTTAGGCACAATTATCATTTATTTATTATTATGAACTACCGCCATCAGTTATTTCTCAGTGGTATTTTCAGAAACTTTTATTATGAACATGAATAAAAGCAACTGGTAAATTACAACATTATTTACTTTTTTATATTTATATAAAACTAACGTTGGGTTGCAAGTTTTGGAACAAAATATCCGGGAAAGTAAAAGCTTTCAGATGTTTCCACGCTCACTGTTCGGCACAATTCGGCAGCCTCTAAATAGAGAACGAACAGTACAGTATTTAAACAGTTCAGGCATTGGAACACAGACTTAATGTGTACGTACACACACACATACATATATACATACATACATATATATATATATATATATATATATATATATATATATATATATATATATATATATATATATATATATATATATATATATATATACTCCCAACACAGACACCCGAGTTCAAATCCTCACTAGGGAGCAACTTAACTGCCGTGGGTCACAACCAGAGGAAAATTAACGGAATACAGTAATAATAATAATAATAATAATAATAATAATAATAATAATAATAATAATAATAATAATAATACAGGAATTACGAAACACGATTACAATATTTACCTCATTATTCGTTCTACTTTATTCTATTAAATTAATTTTGTGCATTTCAGTTTAATATGTTCTGCAATTGCTGCACAACTATATTCCACCTTACTCAGCCAAGCCCTGAATAAGAATATTGCTTTTGTTAAAAACTAATCATTCTGGAAAGATGAAAACTCGCAAATATGAAATCAAAATATGGAATCTCGTCTTTTGGTGATTATGGCACCTACTTCGCTAGTGAGGCAGACATCAGTGATATTCTATCAAAACCATCTGCGACTCTCTTCACTTAAGGTGTGAAATGTACCTGGGAGATATATAACTGACAGTTTGGGTGTGTGTATATATATGTATATATTATATATATAATACATATATATATACAAAAATATATATATATATGTGTGTATATACATATGTATATATTGTATATAATATAATACATAACACATACACATATATATGTGTGTGTGTGCAGTTCATAAGGATTATTCTATTCTCGATATCACAGTTCGCATTACCGAGAATCATCATCGACTGTGCTTTAAAATTCGATGCTTTTCTGATTGATAATTTCAACGTAGTGCACAATATTCGTAAAGCTATTCCATTAACAAGCCTACGCGCATAAAGCGTCCTATTATGAGGATTATGAATATCGGGTGCTGTTTTTATTGTGACGATGTGTTACAACTACATCAAGAGCAAAGCTCCCTCTCTCTCTCTCTCTCTCTCCAGGCTTCTCCTTCTTGATTTTATTTTGATTCCATTAGAGATTTTCCAAAAGCAGCCTAATGCTTTCGATAACGTCACTGAGCCAGGCTAAGGAAAACCTCTTATGCCTTTGCTTGCCTAATTATGTGAATGGCAGCTGGTCAACTGTGGTGAAATACTGACAGGGTGGCGGAGAGCACTGGGCTAGCAACATCAGTTTATAAACTACTGATTACAGGAAAGTCCAGACACTGTTGCCACATCTGAGAAAAACGGGCTAGAGTTGCTGAAGAAAGTGCAATGCCTTTTATTAGCCAAGACGTTAACCTCATCATTGACCGGGTTACACGCTTTTCCAAGGACCTATTCTAAAAGCTGCTTGCCAGACTATTTTCCACTCTAAAATTATTCACAGCACTCGCGGAATGATGATTTACTGCAATTGCTTTTCAATTAATCACTGCATTCGCGGTTAAAATGATCGATTTAGTCCAGCAGCTAAACATTACCTGAACAGGCGTTTTCTTACGATATTATCCTTAATTTTGCCTCTTATCAATTCCGAATCCTAAAACCTATCTCTGTTTACAGAGTCAGGCCCCGCTCTATTTCCCTTCCTAGTCTTTTTTTCCTGAAATACAGACGTTAAGTCACATCACATTGTTTCTACGCCTTCAAGTTCGGAATTCTACAACCCGATACTACTGGAGGAACTGTTGTAGAATAGAATACAGAATTTAGGCCCAAGGCCAAGCGCTGGGACCTATGTTGTCATTCAGCGCTGAAACTGAAAATGAGAGTAGAAAGGTTTTAAACGTGTAACAGGAGGAAAACCTCGCAGTTGCACTGAATCAATTGTTAGGAGAGGGTGGATAGCAAGATGGAAGAGATTATGAATTGAGGTACAGTAAAAGGAATGAAAGGGGTTGCAGCTAGGGGTCGTGGGAACGCTGCAAAGAACCTTAAGTAATGCCTACAGTGCACCGCATGAGGTACACTGACGGCACTACCCATCTACGGGGGGAGGAACTGTTATGACTGGAATTCGAGCGAGGCTGAGTAAGTTACTCAATGGAAGCTCCATTTCTTATAAAGTGAACATATAACTTTTTATATGTACAGTATATATATATAAATATATTTCTATTTTTAACTTCTGACAGCAGGTATAATGCTTCTTTCTAGGTTAGAACCTGATAATTTTACTTCGCCACTTTCGTCTATACCCGATAACCTGACAGGAGCAATGACTTAGCTCCACATAGGGGCTTCGAGTGAAAATAAATTATATTTATCCTTTTTTACTGTACAGTTTTTCTACCCTGTTTGATGAGGTATATTTTTTCTTAATCTCTGATAAATACCAAAATTAAAGAAATGACAGAAGGGTGTTGCCTGCACAATTCTTGGGTTATAGCAAATATGTTTGGAATATTTCTCAGCAGTATATCTAAGTATGTTTCGTAGAGACGATAGTGACTGAAAATAGACTAATTACTCAGCTTTTACTTAAAAATTCATTTAAAGTTTTTTCTTGTTTCCCGGCCTTCTCACTTTTGACGTGATTAAAAACATAAAGACCTTGAATCAACTTTAAGAATTGAATTTTCACAAATCTATTTCCGATTTTACTTCAAGAAACTATTTTCAAACCTTTGACAGAACCTTAACCAGATTATATTTCTTCGAGAAGGGCTCAGCTGGGTATGAGTTCCAATGAGAATTATTGCAAATTGTTCCGACGAAAAAATGCTTTTCAGTTCTTGCGTTTTGACATCCTTATCAAGTTTCCCTATACGCAGAGATTTTTTACGACAAGCTCATGGTCAGAATAAAAATTATGATTTCCAGATTTTCTCTATATTTCTCTTGGTCATAATAAAAATGTTCATTTCCAAATTTTCTCTCTACATCTGTCCTTAAATATGACTTCAAAATCCCACTTTTAATGGTCTAATCTTTTCTAGTTCACCTATCCTGTTTGTATACGAGCTCTCTTCTCACGAAAAATATTGCTCGGCGAACTTGAAAAAAAAAAAAAGTCAGCGAGTCTACCACTTTCTTTTCATCAAATGTCTTCCAGTCCTTCAATAATAAATTACCCTCATCTCTCGGCGAGGCATCTGTCTTTTTTTGAGATTACAGGTTAATGAGCAGATGAAGTTTAGATAAAATACTCAAAGGGGGAGATGGATATTCATCTTCTTCCACCGGAAAACTACTGTAGTAGCTCAACTCTGCTCCAATTCCCTACTTTCAAGTGGAGATATCTGATCTCTTCCAATATACAGACTTTCCCACGGTTTAAACGCTTCGAATAATTCTTCCGTCATCCTATCTCACGCGTGAGAGATTCTATCTGTCATTATTAGCTCTTGGGCCTAAGGCTCTCTCTCTCTCTCTCTCTCTCTCTCTCTCTCTCTCTCTCTCTCTCTCTCTCTCTCTCTCTCTCTCTTAGAATAGAATTTATATGCTCGAGTACCTATCTAATCCACTGAATGGAATGGAACTTTTTTCACTGTTCTATAGACTAGTATAATATCTGTTGACGTCATTAAATGCCAGGGGTCACAAGTCCTCTAGCCACTGGAAATAGACTGGAATATTGTCTTATTAACTTTCTTCATCTTCCTTTGGCCCAGTGCCATCATATCAATAGAGAAAAACACGTTTTGTGAGCCTACATATCTTGGAAAATTTGATGTCGATATGAAAGGTTAGGAGTTTCTCTTATATATAGGAAGGTTTATAAATCCGATTTTATAGATGTGAATGGCTGTGAACTTTGCTGACGTAGGTATAAAGCATATGAGGCTACCTCAAAGATATGGATTTTCGTACACATTTTTCATTCGCCCTCTGTTGTTCACCTACAACTGTGGGTGTATATTTTGTCAATTTGCGTATGCATGTATGTTTTTGTTTATATGAGAGAGAGAGAGAGAGAGAGAGAGAGAGAGAGAGAGAGAGAGAGAGAGAGAGAGAGAGAGAGAGAGAGAGAGAGAGAGAATATTTAATGATCAGCTCAGCAAATTAACAACAAAAACTTGCTAGGATTATTATTATCTCAAGTAGCTTTTAGTAAACCACTTTTTCAAATTACTGAAAATATGATAAGGTTTACCTGAAGGCATCTGTTCACAGTGAGAGGTGACAACTGGCACAAGTTGAGAGTTGACGAAGTTGAATAACTAGGTAGGAAGAGATCACAGGAAAAGGATTGAAAGTAGAAGGCAAAAAGTAATGCAACTGATGATGATACCCGGTTTATTTATCTCCTGTGATACTTTCAGTCTTATCATCACGTGTCAGTATAATTTATATATATATATATATATATATATATATATATATATATATATATATATATATACTATATATTTGAAATATATACTAACGCGTGATGATCAGATATATAAGTATCACAGGAGATAAAAACCGGTATCATCATCATATATAATTACTTTTTGCCTTCTACTTTCAATCCTTTTCCTGTGATCTCGTCCTACCTAGTCATTCAACCTCGTCAACTTTCAACTTGTATACCAATTTTCACCGCTCGCTGTGAACAGATACATTCAGGCAAACCTTATATAATATATATACATACATGTGTGTGTATATATATATATATATATATATATATATATATATATATATATATATATGTGTGTGTGTGTGTGTGTGTGTGTGTGTGTGTTCATGAAAATACAACGTTTCACTTGTACGTTACTTTCATCAACAGTCATAAGAATCTGTGCGCTAGCATTTTACGGACGCAAGAACTGCTGTTTTCGTGAGCATCCCAGCATTTCAGCATAAAGCATTTTTCCCTTTTACGCGTAAGACGTCGAAGCAATAAACCTGAAATTAGTAATGTATCTCAGTTCTGGGAAGCGTTGACTCAACCGAGTCTTCCTCTCGGTAAATATTTGTAGATCGTTAGGATGAGGAACCAGGGAACCAGTCCAACACTGGATCCTGGGAAATGATAAATAAATAGATATGTTAATGTCGTGATTTTAAGGTATTAATAATTAATCATTATAAAGATTCAAATTTATGGTATAATACGAGAGAGAGAGAGAGAGAGAGAGAGAGAGAGAGAGAGAGAGAGAGAGAGAGAGAGAGAGAGATTTTAGGTTATTAATAAGTAATCTTTGTATAAATTCACATTTGTGTTATAATGAGAGAGAGAGAGAGAGAGAGAGAGAGAGAGAGAGAGAGAGAGAGAGAGAGAGAGAGAGAGAGAAAATGTTATAATCATGCTCTTTGTCCTCAGCTCTTACCATGGACGCGCCAAAGATCCGTAAAACACCATTCTTTTCCTCTCAAGATTTCCTGTGGCTTCAGCAGACGAGTAAATCAAGTACATATCTTTTATCCTATTTTGATGAGCCTGAGGTTCTTTGTCTCTTATCACTGTTCTCTTCCGTGCCACCTGGTATGTTCTTTGAGCAACTCTCCTCTTCTGAGATCTTTCTAGATTGGTACTGTTAGACAGCAGTCTACAGCTCAATATTGTGATATCTTGCTTTAGTTTGTATCAGTCTGGCATCTGTGCCTTCACATTCACCTAGCCCAGCTGGAAGAATGTTCAACAACCATATTCTGCTCAATTAGACTGAAATATATAAGGGCTAGCTGACCAGATACGAAATTTGTGAGGGAAGAATTATGCAGATTCACCTGCCATGCTGATACCATCTAATGAATGCTTTTGTTAAATGCTGTGGTTGGATGACACGACGCAACTTTCAGTCACTCTTCAGTCAACAACTTCACGAAGTCTTTTTTTTTTTTTTTTTTTTGCTAAATTCTGAATGATTTAAGGTTCAAAACCAATCAAAATGTATTTGGGTTACTTTCGAATGTCATACTAAAGATAGCTTAACAAATTCATACGCTATAAAGAAAAGACCGCTATCTTTTACGTATATCAGGGGTGACTGCAAATGTGAGAACCTATTCTTCCACTTACTTGTGTGCGTATGCATAAATTATACTTACATACACACGCACATATATACGTATATATATACATACATACATACATATATATACATATATATATATGCTTGTATATATATGTACACTTATGTGTGCGTGTGTGTGAGGAAAGTTGATAAACGACGCATTACCATAACTATTTTCATAATAATCCAACTTTCGGTTTCATAAAATCTTGGGCGAACATAAGGCTTCAGAGCCTTGTTAATTAAAACTTCTTAGGTGACTTCTCCAAACTGGATCCTAATTAACAAAGTTTTAGAATTCCCTCTATATGTGTGCGCACACAAATACTCATTTTTGGATTAGGTCAGCGTATTTGATATCTCAGTAGTTAAAAAACTAATTTGCGTTACTTTTAACTCACTGATTTATGAAAAGTACCTTCCTTCTCTTTTAATTCATTGATTTATGAAAAGTATCAGTAAAATTGCGATGTCTATATAAAAAAAAATCTACAGGGTTGGTTACTGGAAGAATATCTAAGGGGAAAAATATCTGAATCACAATTTTCTTTTCCAAAAAACTTAATTTCCGAAGTACAAGAAATGGAAGAATATAGACATCATAAAAGATTACACAGATAAAATGATACTCAGAAAATTCATCTCCAAATCAATCTAAACCTCTAAATCCCTCTTGTAGTGTGTGTGAATGGACTGCTCAATTCTTACTCATTCGTTCAAAACAAAACTTTCAATTACAGAACGGAAAGTACAAAATAACAACCTTGGGCTTAATAAATCCTTACGTAGGAGTATCCGGTATGAATCATCGACTGAATTATCAAGATCCCGTAGAAATTTCAGTCTCATTCCTATTACTCCGGACTTTTTTTTTTTTTTTTTTTTTTCCGAACAAGATCACACTAAACATGCGCAAATTTCTTGGGGAAGTTTGCTAAAGGTGAGACCTGTGACTGACCACTACTGATTAATTTTTGAGAAATAAATATAACTTAATGATAGAAAGGGATTTTTTTGGGGGGGCGGGGGTTCGACTGCCCTGCCTGGCGGAGGTTAATGGAATGGAATATAAAATTTAGGCCAACGGCCAAGATCTAGGACCCATGGGGTTATTCAGAGCTGAAAGGGAAATTAGAGTATACACAATTGTTAGGAATGGGTGGAAAGTAATATGGGAGAAAGAGGATATAAACGGAGGTACAGTAAAAGGGAATGAAAGGGGTTGCAGCTAGGGGCCGAAGGGACACTGCAAAGAACCTAACGTAATGCCTACAGTGCACCGCGTGAGGTCCACTGACGGCACTAACCGCCCCCCGCCCCCTACGGAGGGTTGTGGTTAATGGGCGCTGTTGTTGAAAATGTTGTTCCCACACCAGTCTTAATAAACGTTACTTTACAGACACGCTCTTCCTCCTTCTCCAGCTTAAACTTTCATGACATTTTGTTTCGATTGAATAATGAATATATATACCTCCAGCCGCTCCTCTCCTCAACATTACGACCATCAACTTACTCCTCCATCTACTCTAATAACTCCCACCCAAGTATATTAACACAGCAGAGAAAATCATAGCAACACCAATAATAGAATGCAGTCCGATCATTAAAGCTCCCTTCCAGATCATAAACGAACATTTGTCAGAATATTCAAACAGACTGAATTCAAGCACAACACTCTTAATTGTCTGTTCTTTGTTATGAAAGCTGGACTTAGATTTATTTTGTGAAGGGTATAAAGCATAATTACCTTTAATTATTGTTTAATCACGAACTGTGGAAAAACGTGTAGCGCTACTTCCACTACCTTTGTATTCGAAGCAAAGTTAATTGATTTTTCATGCTGATAAATGGCTTTAGATTTCTGGTGATAAAGGAAGGTAATTGAAAGTCGGTCAGCAATGACAGATATACATTCTTGGGTGGGTTTTCTAAAAGAGAAACAATGTTTTTTTATAGACAGGTTATAAACTCCTTTTTGAGACTAGTACATCTATTAACTGTTTGCATGTATGCACATTCTGTGACCTACGCGCACGCGCGCACGCACACATTCACCCACCCACCCGCACAGACATTATATATATATATATATATATATATATATATATATATATATATATATATATATATATATATATATATATATACATATACATACATACATACATACATACATACAAACATTACACAGAAGTGATGGACGCTAATGGCAGGATATTCCTGAATGATAATGGCAGGGTATTCCTGAATGATAATGTCAAAGTCTAATTTCGTCACTTGTAGGCGTGTAAATGACTGCATTAAAATATTAAACACAATATATCTGCTTTATAAATAAAAGGGTTTTTAAATTATCAGTTGGATGATCTTTTAAATTCCTTTATTTTTCTCGTAAGTTCCCAACATTTCCTTGAAAATTCTGACGACTAATGCAGCTATACAGTTATAAACGGACTAATGTCAATGATCAATGCTGTTCTTGTTCGTCTTTTGACAAGGTAACCTGAAAATTACGACTGGTTGAAAATATATCGACTAATAGTTAGGGGAATGGACGTTTTCATGAATTACACCTTGGAAAATTTACTACATAACGTCATCGATATGAAAAAGCCTTAAATAATAAGAAAGCGCAAAGCCAACTTTGGTTTCTGAATGTGTATTCGCTTATAATAAGTTCAGTTACTAATGCATTAACATATACATTTAATTAGTTCCAGATGCGATAACAGGGGATATGTTCATTGTAACATGCCAGGCTTCGGCGTTCAATTCTGTTGTGCTTACAGTGAATTTGTTTTTACCTCGCCTTTCATACTCAAAGTAACATTCTCATCTAAATCCTGGTCTCTTCTTTCTAAGTAATTTGCAAACTTTACATTGCTCCCCGAAGTTTTAATGAATCATAACTGCTCTTCTTGTCTTGGCGAACCATACAAGAATTTCACCTCCGATTAAAACTTTCCCCGAAGTTCTAAGACTTGCAGACGGACCTACTTCTTTCGCTGGAACATGAAATTCAAACATACAAGGGTAGACAAAAGCCCACTTTAATGAAACACAAACGCTGACAAATACGAGAGTCAATCGATGGCATGACTCTAACCTAATTCCACTTTTTTTTTTCCCAGTATTACAACAATCCCACTAATGTTTATCACCAGAACAACAATGGCTTTGATTGATATATATTATATTAACTGGTAATCTTATTTTTATGTTTCAAAATAAAAGTTTAAATCCCAATTCAGTGAAAGCTCACTGAATGAATAATTGGAAAGTGTCGGCCAGAGTGAGGATTTATGATATAGTTACTTTCATACAGAGAGTAGTTGGAGAGAGGAAATATTTGCTCTTTTGGTAAATTTTGTGGTAGGAAAAGAATGAGTAGCAATTTATATCAGTTCATTAGTCTCTCTCTCTCTTTTGTACACATAGACACACATACATACATAAATACATAAATACACATACTGTACATATATATATATACATGCATACACATATATATATATATACATATATATATATATATATATATATATATATATATATATATATATATATATATACATATACATATATATATATACACACGTATGTGTGTTTTACAAGCTTCGTTGAAGTGATATGAGTGCGTAGTTTGACCGTTTATTGTTGTTCTTGCCAAATTCCCCTCGGCACTTCGCCTCACGGGTTAAATGGTAAAAGACCTCGAAATAGTTTCCTTCTTACGCCAATAGCGAGCTTTCGCGCGATTCTATAAAGAAGCAATGTAGAGTTTTACTGAAATAAGTCTGTTTGCAAATCATACTTTTATTCAGGAGTGAGCAAGCATTTACGTATAACTGCAAGTCTGCATAATTATATTTGTCTAAACAAGCGTGTATATATATATT
>NC_089751.1:48530616-48533116 GCF_040412425.1 Macrobrachium rosenbergii | reverse complement strand
GAAGTTTTTCTTGATCAAATTTTCTCCACAGTTCTCTCCAGAAATTGAATGTGTTACTGATACAGCTTTCATTCTTTCTCTATATAATTTTCTGTGATATATATATAATGCCCTGAGAGAGAGAGAGAGAGAGAGAGAGAGAGAGAGAGAGAGAGAGAGAGAGAGAGAGAGAGAGAGAGAGAGATTGATCTTTTGCAGTGTTCTCTTACTTAAGTCTATTGTACATAAGGATTGAATTTGATAGTCACTGCAAAATGAAGACTCAAATGTAACAGTAAAGAGAGAGAGAGAGAGAGAGAGAGAGAGAGAGAGAGAGAGAGAGAGAGAAAGTCTTATATAGAAAAAATAAACGATGAAAAATCTCATTCGTGAGCTAACCTTCATCAGTGGTATAGTTCAGTTTGCTGCTAATTAAAGGAGAGTTAGTGCCGCCATGCTATTAAAATCCATTCCGGTTTCCAGGAATTATAAAACAGAAAAATTGTGGGACAAATTTCTGAAAGCCACTCGGAATAATATTTCGAAATAATTTACTTGTGTCAGTGGTTTCCCAGCGGGTGATATATATATATATATATATATATATATATATATATATATATATATATATGTGATAAAGTTTATATATGTATATATACATATATATGTATATATATATATATATATATATATATATATATATATATATATATATATATATATATATATAACTGAATCACGAAAATATGGAACGTGATGAATATATAAATAAATATAAGATCCACTCGTATACACAATTGTTCTGTGCATTAGTAGACTTAATAAAAGGACCTCATTCAAACGGATACTTGATAATGTGGACTGTTTGTCCAAGAAAGCTTATAACTTTTTCTGAATAAATACTCCATTAGATACCATCCAGTTTGAATGAGGTCCTTTTAGTAATATATATATATATATATATATATATATATATATATATATATATATATATATATATATATATATATATATGTACACATATACACATGATTAAATGTATAAAATATATGTATGTATATATATATATACATATATATTATATATGCATATATTATATATATGTATATATATATATATACATATATACATATACATATATATATATATATATATATATATATATATATATATATATATATATATATATCACATGCTGGGAAACCACTGACACAAGTAAATTATTCCGAATTTTTATTCCGAGTGGCTTTCAGAAATTTGTCCCACAATTTTTCTGTTTTATAATTCCTGGAAGCCGGAATGGATTTTAATAGCATGGCGGCACTAACTCTCCTTTAATTAACAGCAGCTGAACTATGGCATTGATGAAGGTTAGCTCACCAACGAGATTTTTCATCGTTTATTTTTTTCTATATAAGAATCTCTCTCTCTCTCTCTTTTATATATATATATATATATATATATATATATATAAATATAAAATCATATAAGGAACGGAAACACTGGAGTGCTGCAGGGCCTTTCGACACTTACGTCCTTCACTTAGCAGATGAGTCTGCTAAGTAAAGTACGTAAGTGTCGAAAGGCCTTGCAGCACTCCAGTGTTTCCGTTTCCTTCGTGGATTTTATCTTTATATATATATATATATATATATATATATATATATATATATATATATATATATATATATATATATATATATATATACACACATATATAACATACATAATCAAACACAAACATATATATACACATATATATACATACACTCGTTTGTGTATTATATATATATATATATATATATATATATATATATATATATATATATATATATATATATATATATATATATAATATATATATGAACATATATATGTGCGTACTAACCGTATCAATTAATATCATCTATATCATACACCAATGTGAACAGCAACCAAATACACAAGCAGATATAACTGATGCATGAAGTCCTTTCTGTAGTACCGACAGGAAAGTAAGGGTAGGCCAATCTGAAATTAACAATGAAATAAATATCCAGGGGGATAGAGTTCTGTGTCTGGATACCTCCCAGATCTAAAGGACTGTTCCCTCACCAACAATAAATCTGTGTATGGGTTCGCTTCCCATCATTTCCAAAACGTTAATCGCCTGGCATCATTCCAAAGCAGGTATTAATTTTAAACGTCAAAATTTCTCGGTAAACATTTGCACTGTCACTTCGAAAAAGAAGAAGAAGAAGAAGAAGAAGAAGGAGCAAAACATAAGTGAACATCGGTCGATTTTGTCATAAAAGGGGGCACGTTATTCTGCATCAATTCTTATGACATTCCTACTTTAAAAAAGAAAAGGGAGAAAATTAAGATTAAAAACACGACGGCCTTAAAAAGAAAAATAGCTGGAGTTAATGGGCACTTGAATGATACTCGTGAAAAAAGATATATTGCATAAAAGCTTAAGCTTTTCTGATAACCCAGAGTTCAAGTATGTAACATCAGTGAGTAGCTAATACACACACACACA
>NC_089751.1:48455616-48525616 GCF_040412425.1 Macrobrachium rosenbergii | reverse complement strand
CTAAATACTCTTCATAAGCCTTCGCTCTGCCACGGAAAAAGAATATTTCTTTCCCTCGCTTGTTTTTTGGTTTGTTTTGTTTCGTTTTTCTTTAGCTGAGAAAAGGAAAGGAATTAGACCAGAATTTTCCCATTTTGTTTATCTTTTGTGACTTGATACTTTGTGACACATCTAGCTTAAATTATTAAAAAAAAATGTTCTATTGAAATTGTAAGAAATGTATTCATTTCCAGTATACGCGTACTTTTAAAAAATTTTATTCAGTGACCTTATTAACATTTATAGGATTCATTTACCTTTAGGTGCAGTTTCATCCTGAAGTGACAGGCTATGAATCATTTCAGTTTGAACAGAGGTATCGTCACATACACATACACATACACTAACTAACAGTTCCTCAAACAGACATGTCCGAATGCTACACACTCTCGCTTGTGAGAAATCTGCGCTATTTCCCACAGGTCTGCTTCCTTCATTTTAACCATATTTCGGTTTTACCTTCATTTGTCTCTTCACTGACTATCTGCCTACATGAGAGTGCCAAAGTTCCATTCAGAAGCAGGTGGTCGCCTTCATGGTAGGCAATTTAGCAGAGGGTCGTTAGGGGCCAACTTTTAATTGGAAATTCGAAAACGCACCGCTTCCAGACAGCTTAATAATCAGGTTAACGCTTAGCCACGTAAGCTAGGATTTGACTTAGGTTGGACAAAAGGAGCTTATCAAGCACAGCCTCTGTCCGTTTCTTTGGTTTAAATCTACTCAACGGGGGCTGGGGGTAAGCACCCTCATCCCTAAGCTCTTCGGCTGGTGTGTTCGTAAAAAGCTATGCTAAGATGTTGATGTCCACCGTTTCTGCCCTGAAACGCCATACTGTCGTCATCAGCAATTCGCCAATCTGCAGTCAAGGATCAGCCGCTGTTTGTAACGGAATAAAAGAGATTCCTCCTGTTTCATACGTCTTACCTGTATGAAATCTATGCACTGAGATGTCTCGTTACACCTGCTCCCCAAAATCGAGCACAATTACTGCTAACTATTTTATGCATATGCACAAAGTGATAAGAGCTTTATTTTCTTTGGCTAGCCAAGTGACCTCCGCATTCTTAAATCCTAGGTCACTTAAGGGTAAAAAGCACATTCCCAATGTCTTTCCGGTTGCTCCTATGGTCCTAATAGCGTGTTAAATTTTCTTTATTAACTTTCATTCACGAAACATTCGCGTTTTACCATTCCCTTTGATTATGATGATGATTTTTGAAATTTAGGCTGTCAAGCCAACCACTGGGCCACTTTCGGCCATGCAGCGCTTAAGACTAAAAAGATGGAGTTGGAGTGGTTGGACAGCAAGATGAAGAGATCCAGAAAATAAAGTATATGAAGTGCGAAGCTTTAAAGGTGGAGTAGGGAGAAACCCCCTCAGTTACCCTAATATGTAACTATCAGAGGTGTTGGATATCAAGACTGAAGGAAGGAAGGAAGCAGAAATGGAGGTAAAGCAAAAGGCTACACAGTAGATGCAGCTGGGAGCCAAGGGACGCTACAAACACCCTTGAGTGCTGGCAACAGTGCTCCACGCGAGTTCCACTGACTGCACTAACCGCCTACGGAGCCCCTTCCCTACTACTGAAAGTTAAAAAGGATAGGAGGAAACCAAAGGGACACTGGTTCTTAGCTATTATCTCTAACAATCAACTGACATTGCTTACCAGCTGACGTTAGATCTGTCCTCTCTCTGATTCAACGGAAGCGCTGGCTTCGATACACGAGCAGCAAACCCAGCATAAAAAAAATCATTATGCATTTCAAAGTCATTAGCAATGCAGACGCACTCATGTCCGCCTTAATTTGCATTTTCTTACACATATTGCAATAGGATATAAATCCACTGTTAAGCTGCTCTTTCCTTGGGCGCAATACGCCTCCATCATTTGCACTGTAACTCGAACTGGCTTGAAGGCTAATTCTATTACGGCCGGGTTCTGAGGTACAAGTTGGAAACAATCAGCCGTTTCGCCACCCGAGGAAATGAAAATTTAATGGGTCCTAATGAAGACGAAAACTTCGTTGAGAGGTTGAGGAATAATGGGATTAATATAATAATCTCTCTCTCTCTCTCTCTCTCTCTCTCTCTCTCTCTCTCTTTGTATTTGGCAAGCCAACTGAGCGATTACATCAACTACATAAGAAAACACTTCTCGTGAACGTCCAGTTGCACAGAACATTTCGTTCAGAGCATCGGATCTGTTACTCAGCACACAAAACATTACCTTCTCTGCTTCTTACAAACGAAACTCTACCTCATAACAATATGGAGTCCAAGTTGCAAATAAAAGCTTAATACGGTGTTTGGTAATTAACTAAAACAGTTCTTGTCGTCATCTGGCACCAACGAACTCGGTACGCCTGAAAAGGGACAGATCCAGGAATGGAATGGAGTGGACTTTGAAATTTAGGCACAAAGCCAAGCACTGTGACCCACAGGGTCATTCTGCGCTATGGTGAGAATTAATGTTAATGCAAATGAAATAATTTACGAGTTTAAAAACACAATTTCTATAGATGATCACTGTTTAAAAAGGTGAAAGTCAAGAAATTTAATTACTAATGGTATCAAAGTTGTCATAAACGAGTTAAACACACTTCTATAAAATTATCAGATGGTTTCATAAAAACCAGAAGCTTTTAAAAAAAATGTAGCTGGCCAAACATCTACGTTGTCCCCTAAAATTTCAGTTCGAATACTAAAATAAAAGAAAGCTCTGAACCCATATAGGTAAATGAATCCAATTCCATCCCAAGAACTAATGTATTCCTTGACCAACCATTCACAAAATGCAATAAAATCCATCGATATATTTTCTTGCGAACAAACACAGACACACAAAATCATAATGTACAAAAAAAAACTTCAGTTCTCCACCTCCTTCATTTGGCATTTGAAAAACAAAACAAACATCTTATTACTAATTCTTATTCTTTTCAGCGTTTACCCAACCTTTCCCTCGTTCTAATTTCGAGTGCTGTTGCGCGTTTTCGAGTATTCATAATTGTTCATTTACTTTTCGAGATGAGATTCATTTATTTTCATTGTGGGTTTAAAGCACGGTGTTACTAAAAGTCCTGTTTAATGGGAAATAGTATGTTAATCCTTGTCTTAAAAAATTCAAGAATCTGCCACATTTACATATTCCATATCTTGCATTTATCTATTTGTTCTTTATTTTCTTGAACATGTCTTTCAAATTGTCAGTATTCCAAAACATATGTATTCTCCAGAATTGTTTATATATATATATATATATATATATATATATATATATATATATATATATATATATATATATATATATATATATACACATATACGCACACACATATATATCTACCTGTATATGTACACATACATAAACACATATATATGTATAATACAACAGTGACCTTGTTTTTTACCGTTTTACAAAACACCATTAAAACGTTCTCCGAGACTTGGTCAAGAGCTCCTTCAAATTCAATATCATTTATTTCCTCCCTTCAATCTTTCTCGTGGATGAATTCTTAGTGAAATGACAGACGGTGTTCAGGTTTAAAAATTTCCCGTTGCTTTTAACATAACAGGGATAAAAACAAATATCTTTTCCAGTTAGCATTGATTCACTCTTCACAAACTTGCATAGTTTTCTACGCATTAGGGTTAACATGGTTGGGTTGATAATAGATAAATAGAAAAGACAAGGCAGGTCAAGTTACTGAGCTGTACATTGATTTGAATAGAATATACAATTTAGGCCGAAGGCAAAGCGCTGGGACCTGTGAGGTCATTCAGCGATAAAAAGAAAATTGAGAGTAAAAGGTTTGAATGGAGTAACATGAGGAAAACCTCGCACTGGCGCTATAAAACAATTGTTAGGGGAGGGTGGAAAGTAAGATGGAAGAAAGAATATGAATGGCGGTACAGTAAAAGGAATGAAAGGGGTTACAGCCAGGGGCCGAGGGGACGCTGCAAAGGACCTTAAGTAATGCCCACAATAAACCGCATGAGGTGCACTGACGGCACTTCCCACCTACGGGTGTGCATTAATTAGTAATGGAACTGCAGATTAAAGACTAGATCTGCTATGCATAAAGAATGCAAATGCAATGTGAAGAACAGAAATAGCAAGACAAAGCTAACTTACTTCGCACCACATATGGAATATGTACTGCATGAATTAGAAACGCACACAATCATAACAGCCAAAAGGAAGCGAGTAGAAAGTTCCGAAATGTGCTCTGAGGCGAATGGTGAAAGTAGGTCAAGTAAAACTATAAGGAGCAATGACTTCATTGTGCTGAGAGTGGAAGAGGAAAAGAACCTCCCAAAGGTAACCACAGTGGGACAAAAGGACTTTGAGGGCCGGGAGAGATGACTAAAGTTTGCAAAGGATAGATATGAGGGCAGAGGGCTGATAAGGTAGGAGAAGGAAGTGTCAGTAATACTGTATATTTGGTCCTATTTTCTCCAACGTGGGAGCCACTGACACTAGCACTGGTAGAATATTTATTTAAAAAACAAATGAGGCATTGCAAAGGAATAAGAATAAGGGAGAATAGTGGGGCTTAGCCACGCAGGGAGCCATAGTTCTGCTTATAAAGAAAATATAAGAAAAACGAAGGGAAACTGAATTCAAAGGTTTAGCAGTAAAAGAAACCAAATAAAAAATGCGCCGAAGTTTCTTTGGGACAATCGAGTTTTCTGTACAGCGTATAATCCGCCACCAAAAATGAAACTTTAATCACGGGCCGATGATGCCATGTCCTATATTGTTGCCAGATGCACGATTATGGCTAACTTTAACCTTAAATCAAATAAAAACTACTGAGGCTTGAGGGCTGCAATTTGTTATGTTTGATGACGGCGGGTGGATGATCAACATATCAATTTTTAGCCCTCTAGCCTCAGTAGCTTTTAAGATCTGAGGGCGGACGGACAGCCAAAGCCGGCACAATAGTTTTCTTTTACAAAAGCCGCTGCGTTGTGATAAAATTAATTCAGAAAAGCACGTGGAATTTAACTAAATCTGAAAGTTTTCTTCATTAAATGAAGAAATGAGACGTGAAGTTATTAAAACTTTTTTAATTCTAGTAACAATTTTAGCCATCATTAATTGACATTCAATCTGATCTTTATATATTTATTATTAAAAAGTATTTCTTCATCGTCTTTCTTTATAAAATTTTATCGTCTTACCTTCTTTACTGAAATAAGACGAAAAGGTGATAATATTCATCTCTTAAGGCTGTCCCCATTAATAAATTCTTCTTGTAGGAGACAATCAATAACTTGGCAAAAGTTTAATTCAATTATTATAATTTCTCATGATCTTTTCTTTACATACTGTAGGTTCTTGCTTTACTTTCAGTAAATTTCTATCGTTCTTGTTTTGTTAGATTTTTATATTCAAAACATCCCAATGGTTATCTGGCAGGACTAAAATTCTAATTCTTTGTACGTCTTTTGTTTTTCGTCAGTGATTGATTTGGCAAGGAAATTGATTTGAATAAAAAAAGTTAATAAAAATATGCCAAAAAAAGGAAACGAAAAAAAAAACGACGACATAAATCAAAGTCATCAGACCTGATCGTCAGTCACTGTGAGAGAACTTTATCCGTTTTGATAATCCTTTCCTTTCTCATCCAACGACGGATCTTTATCATTTCCTTATTTCTTACGACCCTCCTTCCCTTTTTGCTTCTCCGACAGAAAATATCACTTCTCCGGGAAAAGGTTATTTGGGTGATAAGTTCCACGGATATATATATATATATATATATATATATATATATATATATATATATATATATATATATATATATATATATATATATATATATATATATATATATATATGAAAAAGTTCAAATGGATGAAACAACTTCCGAATTTCTCAACGATTTTGAGTCGATTCCAAAAGAGAGAAGAGAGAGAGAGAGAGAGAGAGAGAGAGAGAGAGAGAGAGAGAGAGAGAGAGAGAGAGAGAGAGAGAGAGAGAGAGAGAATGTTAAAAATAAAGGAAAAGAAACAAGTACACAGATTAAGAACATGAGAAAGGTGGTAAAAAACATTTCAATCAGTCGATCCATCAAGCACTGAGAGAGAGAGAGAGAGAGAGAGAGAGAGAGAGAGAGAGAGAGAGAGAGAGAGAGAGAGAGAGAGAGTTCAGAATCCTGGGTAAATATAATTACTTCCCTAGGGATCTGGTAACTAAGGACTGCTGCCGGATATATATATATATATATATATATATATATATATATATATATATATATATATATATATATATATGTAACGAGACAGAACTAACACCCTTTTGAAGGTGTACGTAACGTGCTCCAACGATCTTTAATCATGAAACGGAGGCGTATGAACGTTCGCTCACGGCAACACTTACATCTATTTTTCCTCTTTCTCTCTCTCTCTCTCTCTCTCTCTCTTTCTCTCTCTCTCTCTCTCTCTCTCCCCTCTCACCGTGTATCACCTCTCTCTCTCTCTCTGTGTATCGCCTCTCTCTCTCTCTCTCTCTCATCGTTTTCCGAAGTTCACCCACCCGAATCGCACTCATTCTCACCAAATCGATTAAATGGACCATTTAAAGAAACGCAATAGTTTCTACAAAAATAGGTTTATTATTCAAATAACCCAACAAGAAATGAACAAAACAAAGCAAAGATTAAAATGCATAATAAATGAATTATCGAGTTAGATAACTAAACTCTGAACTGTAAAACACTTCTGATTAAAGAAGTCTCACTATGGCTAATAGCCTGAAAATATCCAAACTCACACATACTCCCCAAATCAATAATTAGTCATGTCAAAAAACAGTCTACCACATGTTATTCGAAACAGTCCACACTGTCCACCGACATCTGTCCACAGACATCTGTCGGAAGAATCAAACATGATAGAAAACTCCCAAAAATATATGAAATGCAAAACACAATAATGGAAAGTGTAAAATGCATAGCCAAGATATGGCAAACGTAACATGACAAAACAATAATATAAAAGAGGTATGAATATTCATATTAAATCTCCCACACCAGTTCAAAAGTTCATAATGATTAGAAAATCATGGTAAAAAATCACAAGTTCAATTTTCTCCCATAAAAACAGAAATTTCAAACTCTACCTTATCTGCCGATTTAAGCCTGGATCCTCTCCAAAGCTACGTCTAGACAACTGCAGTTCTATCACGTTAATGAACGATCAAACTCACTTTTAGGGCAGATTTTGGCGTAATCTAGATCAAATTAACGCACGTACTCACGAATATACATAACACTTCGGAAGATCACCTGACCGGCAATATTGCTGAGGAATCAAACTATTTGTTGAACACAAAGATTTTACCTCGAGTCTCTCGACCTACTTCCATCTGACTCCATAAATTCTTTCATCACATCTTAAAGCATTGAAGCTATGAAATGCATATATGTGTCCTTTAAAATTGTAGCAGCCATATTTTCTGAAATAGAGCTCACCACCACATAAGAGCGTCTCGCTCTCCTTAACGGCAAACCAAAACAAAAGCATATGTATAAAACATAACAGAATAGAGCTATGCTCAATCAGCAATGTCTACTGCACTGCAGCTTTAAGGACTGCTCTCATGACGCACTTCCAAAGTCACTGGGGTTGAGTTCTTAGAGCCTTTACATGTAATCTTACAAACACGAATAAGCTTTACTACTCCCACAACAAGAATTATCAGTAAAACAGCTATTAAGACAATTAAAATTGTCGGCATAATATATTCCTGATACTCGAACATCACGGAATCGTCAATGTCTTCCAACGGTGGAACCGTCATTGGCACCTCGGTTGTAGGTACCTCCACTACCAAATGCTCGTTATGCGTATGACGCATAATTATCTTCTCGGAACTGTTGAATACAGCACGGCTAAGTATGAGAAATTCCGTAGACAGGATTCTGCAGGATGAATCGAGCTGCTCGGACCCTCGATGAACGAATGTCGTCGACTTGTTGCTCTGGCACATCATTGTAACTGCATACTCCTTGTAAAACACAGCAGGAAGAGTACTGGTGGACTCGATGTGGTAATCTCGCAGGAACTGTCTAAAGTCACATTCTGTCGGAGTCTGTCTATGAACTAATGATAATTCACAACCACCCACAGACAAAACTCGCAACTGGAAAATACTACTGTCACACACACACCTCTCTCTAACCAAAGCACAACTCGTCTTACAATCAACTCCCGAACCTTGATATTGATCTCCCAAAATGAACATGGTCTCTACTCTATCCCATGTCACTACTAAGTCTCCCAAAAACACTCGAAAAAGGTCTAATAACAAAAAGGTTTCATGTTACTGAACCAAACAAAACCACTAATGCAAAAGTCAAACACTCACAATGTGAACTAATTCCAAGTTTGCATCTCAGAACAATCACAGTCAACTCACTATTAAGCACACAACTCTACGGAACTCACTCACAAAAAAAAATTCTATCCAACAGAAAAAAAAATACTCAAATACGATCTCCCAACCCGAAAGAAAATATCAGACTTGTTCGGTCCGATATACAAAATAGCAATTGATGAATGGCAAGTACCTCCCCCCTTATTTAAAAAAAGAAACTGGAAAAAAAATGCACGATCGCCCAGATCATAACAATTGAAAAGATCAGCCTTGTTTTAAAAAAAGAAACTGGTCCGAAAAAACATCCTAAACAACACACATATTGCGTCAGATGATGAAATACATCATAACACAACAACACACTAACACACGAGTCAAATCTCGTATGAAACTAGCCCATGTCTCAATTCCCAAAATCATTCGAAAACAAATGACTAAGAACCTCAACATCCAAAATGAACAAGAGACAAAAAAATAAAAAAAAATATCATATATATACAAATATCAACTCATTTATCCCTCTAACTATATACAAACGTTCCATTACATGACTATATACAAATGTTCCATTACATCCCAACTTTCTTTAACTTCGAAATATGGGTCAATTTCGTCACTCCAGTGTTTACATCTTTAACTACAAATCTATTCCCTCTTTTGATCTCTACAATCTCAAAAGGTCCGTGGAACTTCGGACTTAACTTATAATTCAGATCATTCCGAACATTCACTTTAACAAACACTCTATCACCCATCGAAAAAGCTACTCCCCTCGATTTCGCGTTACTTTTCTCTACCATTGCACGCGAACTAAGTTCAAGTTCTTTACTGATACGTGCAAATCTTTCTCTCGCTGTATTTATCAATGAAGTGACCGTAACATCACCCTGAACTCGCTCTGGTAACAAATCAAAAGGTCCTTTCAACTTGTATCCATACAAAGCTTCTGCTGGAGATATCTTAATTGTGTCATTCATCATAGTATTGATACTATATCGCACTTCATCCAAAGATCTGTCCCAATGTGTATCGGAACCTCCCACCGTCATGCGCAAAGCTTCAATTACTTTCCGATTCGCCTCTCACACAACCCATTTGCTTCAGGTCTATACGGGATTATAGATACTTTCTTTATCCCCAACAAATTAGCAAGACCGTCTAAAGTCTTATTAATAAACTCCCTACCATTGTCTGTGATCAGACATTCAGGAACACCATATCGACAAATTATCCCCTTAAAAACGCTATAGCAACTTCCTCAGCTGATTTGTATTTCAGTGGGAAAATCTCGACAAAGCGAGTCAACTCATCAACAACTACTAATAAATGTCTATAACCATAAGCGGACTCTGAGAAGTTACCCAGAATATCCATATGCACTCTCTGAAACGGCCTATGTGGTATGGGATATGAACCCAAACGACACGACACTGTCGTCGCTGGCTTATTCGCATTGCAAATAGCACACTTCTTCACAAAGGCTTCTACTGCGGAAAACATATTTTTCCAAAAGAACTTTGACCTGACGTTTTCATACGTCTTGTCCACACCCAAATGAGGAGAACCAAATTTACAATGTACAATGTCTAGAACTTGTGGTACTAGACTCTCTGGCACGATGATTTGTGTAATCTCACCCATGCTTCGAGTACTTCGCAAGTTATACTTAACTTTTCTCACCAATAAATTATTCTCCAACTCTAGACCAGAAAAAGGCAACTTATACCCTTTCTTCGGAGAAACTCCCTTAAGAAATGCCTTAGCATCTGACAACAATTTATCTTCATCTTGCTTTTGTTCCAGCAAGCCTATGTCCCAAGTGACATTTTCACCCGTAATATAACACACTGCGTTACTCTCACTATCACGAATAACAATCTCTCCCGAGACTGCCGACTCACTATTTCTCCCGAAGTATGCACTGTAGGAACGTGTATGTCCTCTACATGCGATCTCTCAGAACTACTAATATCAGAGACATTAGACACCAAATATTTACTCTCTTCTCCCACACAGGATTCGGTGTGTATTTCCTCATCCTCGACCGGAAAATATCTGCTCAATGCATCTGCAACTACATTATGCTTACCTTCAATGTATTTGAGGTTTGCATCAAAATCTCTCAATGTTAGGAACCAACGTGCTCTCTTGGGCGACAAATTTGGCTTATTAAAAGCTCTAACAACGGTTGATGATCTGTAAAAATCTCAACTTTATTTCCCAACAACAACATCTTAAAATGAACAAGGCTAGAGACGACTGCGAAAGCCTCCTTGTCCACAACTGACATCAGCCTTTCGTTACTACCACGTGTTTTGAACTTTCTGCTATAAAAAGCAATTGGGTGTAATTTCCCCTCAAATTTCTGCATCAAACACGCACCTATACCTTCCTGACTCGCGTCAGTCACTAAGGTGAACGGTTGACTAAAATCTGAAACTTCAAAACTGGTGGGTTCACCAAAGCGTTCTTAAGCTTCTCAAAAGCTACTTGTTGACTATCACCCCAAACAAACTTAACGTCTTCTCGTAACAAATCTGTCAATGGAGACGCTATTGTAGAAAAATTCCGCACAAAACGGCGAAAGAAACCCGACATACCTAGGAACGAACGAATCTGTTTCCTGGTTTTGGGAACTGGAAAATTCACAATGGCTTTAACTTTCTCATCATTCACTCTAACTCCTCTTTAGAGATAACATGTCCTAAATAGACAATTTTTCTCTTCAGAAACTCACATTTGGCCAATTTGACCTTTAACCCAGCAAACCGTAATCGCTTAAGGACTTCTTTTAACACCTTTAGATGTTCTTCAATTGTATCTGTGCATATGAGAATATCATCCATGTACACAAACACCGACTTTCCTAACAAGCCATGAAGTACTGTGTTAACCAGTCTAGTAAATGTTATTGGGGACCCTTGTAATCCAAAAGGCATCCTATTAAACTCGTAATGTCCCTTTGGTACCGAAAATGCTGTATATTTACGGCTACTCTCACAAAGGGGAACTTGTAAAACCCTTGCATAAGATCTATAGATGAATATATATTCTTGCCACCGATCTCAACAAACAAATCAGGCAAACAAGCTACAGGATATCTATCTGGGCATGTTTTTTCATTCAATTTACGAAAATCTACACAAACTCTGATACTACCGTCTTTCTTAGGAACTGCAAGCAAAGGAAAATTAAACGGAGAATTGGACGGTCTAATAATGCCTTCCGACTCCCACTTCTGAACTTCTTTTTCTACTTCTTCTCTGATCTTAAAAGGAATTCGATATGCTGGAATATATATGGGATTTGTACCCTTTTCTAGGCGGATTGAATGTTCTAAAACATCTGTAACTCCTAATTTATCTCCCTTCAAAGCAATAATATCTAGATATTCTTTCAACACTTTCTCTACTTTATCTGAATACTCAGGATAATCAACTTTAGCCAAGTGTTCATGTAGAACCTGACTTCGGAACTGTTGCTCCTCGTTAGGAAACATATTCCCGTCTCCACAAAAACTCACTAATTTATGCTCTTCATTAAACTCTTCAAAATCAATTACATAAGTACCCTTGTGATATTTTTTCACTGAGTCTTGATAGCTAACTAATTCTACTGAAGTCACGCCTGCGACTGAAATTTCATTCACTGACACCGTACTCACAACGTCTTTGAATTTCTCGGTTCCCTCAACAACGCACACTTGAGAAGGAAAATTCTTCTCTTTCAGCGACACTTTAACTAATGTAGGAACTCGCGGTTGCAATTCAATATCTTCCAACAAAAATCCTTTGAAAGATCTTTGCGGAATATCTTCACTCTCTAATGAATGTGTTACACATGTCTCCGACTGTGTCTTAGGTTTCTCACAAGTTTCTTTCCTGTGTATATATGGAACAAAACAACCCGACTCACCTATTGTAATCCCCTGAACTCCCGTAAGAATGTTGATGTTATGTCGCATACAAGAAGGGTGTCCTAGCAAAACCATTTCACCTAAGGCTAATCCTTCTATGACCAAAAATGATTCTACTATTGTCTTTCCGCCGATACAAAGCGTAAGAAATGACGAACCTAAAATATTCAGTTTCCTCGCTTGTACATCACACACTGTCTCACTAGAAGGGACTAATTTGCACTCTGGAAACCTCGAGTGAAAAAGGTCAGCATTTACTAAGTTAACTGAGCTACCAGAATCAATGAAAATAAAAATTTCATTGCCATTAGAGAATCCACGTACAATCGGCCTAGGTTCTAGTGACTCTACGACCTGATTAGTCATTATCCTGTGTCCGTTTTCGAACTTATCTTGTGAAAATTCTGCTGTTCCTTTGTGTATCTAGAACTTGCATCATGTGGAATTCTCCTGTCATATCTAGAAAAAACTCCCCGTGACTTCCCTGAATAATCTCTACTCTTCGTGGCTGGGCAAAATCTCCATCCATGATCTGAAGATTTGCAAACTGAACAATATCTCACTCTGCAATTTGACTTACTATGGCCTATTTTATCACAATTAAAACAACGTATCGTTGTGACTGATCTCTGGAATTTTCTTCGATTCTACTCGTGCACATGTCTTCGCTGTTGCATCATTTCCCGAATGCGAGCGACTATCATTATTCTGTGGTTTGGAAACCGCAGCTGACATCTTTGCGCCTCCCTGTACAAAACTACTGTCCAGTGTCGGGCATTTTGCTAGATTTTTGTTAATCTGTGCAAACAAAAAGGATTCATCTGTATCCTGATCAATTCTCTTATCAAAACTATCTACAATTAAATCTGGGACCGACGTTAAAAGGCAAGCAAAGTGTAACAATCTTTCAAAATTATCTAAGGAGATATTATTCCCAGTTACCCATGGAGAGCCTATTATAGATTTCTTTAATTCAACTACTGCATCAAATAAATTCGCACTGTATGTGACTAGTGAATCATTGCCCTTCTTTATTTTGAGAAACTCTCGCAAATTCCGAACTGCGCATTCACGTTGAACTCCGCCATAGGTAGCTCGTAGAAATTTCTGCAGTTCATTCCAAGTTTTACACCTTCTGAACCCGAAACTGCGTGCTCGTTTCCAATATCTCCTTTATCTAAATCCAGAAATGATTTAGCCTCTGTTAAAGCTTCAGCGCCATTCGTAATTTTCTTGGAATTCAGATAATTGTTCACTGACTCAATGAAAGTTTCTATATTTTGGGTTAGCTTTCCGTCAACTAGCCCTTTAAAATTTGTAATTCCCGCGCTAATGTTCGTCACTTTATGCACCACAATTGATTGGGATGTGCTTGCTGCATCGTCCGGCATTTTGTGAGTAATCACACGCCCTGAGCGTAACAATATAAAAAGAGAAACCAAAAGAACACTAGAGAAAGGCACAAGTTACCCCTCTAAAAGAAGAACAGAAAACGGCGTTCTGCGCAACTTACGAGAATGGGGTACTTACCAATTTTGAAACAGAAAACGAAGTACCTATCTCTCAACAGAGCTGTGTGCAGCCTGTGACGTCACCTACTCGACGGCGAAGCAAAAAAGACACCCAGCGCGTTTCTAGTTGAATCATCACTTTGCGTAATTAACTCACAATCGCCACTATTCACACTTATTTGGGTATTTTGTTAACCCCTAAATTGCTCTAGAGATCATCCAGATCTATTTCACAACTCCCCACTCCCAGTACTCGAATAGAAACGGAAAAAAAAAAAGGAAAGGTTCCCCGCATTTCACACGTAATCACGACCTACTCAGTCATTCAACACTGACCCGTCGCCTTAGCTCTTAGGTGAAGTCGCCTATGCCTTGGGCATCAACGTTACCAATTAGTCTATTAGCAATCTCCCTCTTTCGCCATCACTAAAGACGTTAAAATCATGCTGCCACCAATTTTTCTGTAACGAGGACAGAACTAACACCCTTTTGAAGGTGTACGTAACGTGCTCCAACGATCTTTAATCATGAAACGGAGGCGTATGAACGTTCGCTCACGGCAACACTTACATCTATTTTTCATCTTTTCTCTCTCTCTCTCTCTCTCTCTCTCTTTTCTCTCTCTCTCTCTCTCTCTCTCCTCTCACCGTGTATCACCTCTCTCTCTCTCTCTCTGTGTATCGCCTCTCTCTCTCTCTCTCTCTCTCATCGTTTTCAAAGTTCACCCACCCGATCGCACTCATTCTCACCAAATCGATTAAATGGACCATTTAAAGAAACGCAATAGTTTCTACAAAAATAGGTTTATTATTCAAATAACCCAACAAGAAATGAACAAAACAAAGCAAAGATTAAAATGCATAATAAATGAATTATCGAGTTAGATAACTAAACTCTGAACTGTAAAACACTTCTGATTAAAGAAGTCTCACTATGGCTAATAGCCTGAAAATATCCAAACTCACACATACTCCCCAAATCAATAATTAGTCATGTCAAAACCAGTCTACCACATGTTATTCGAAACAGTCCACACTGTCCACCGACATCTGTCCACAGACATCTGTCGGAAGAATCAAACATGATAGAAAACTCCCAAAATATATGAAATGCAAAACACAATAATGGAAAGTGTAAAATGCATAGCCAAGATATGGCAAACGTAACATGACAAAACAATAATATAAAAGAGGTATGAATATTCATATTAAATCTCCCACACCAGTTCAAAAGTTCATAATGATTAGAAAATCATGGTAAAAAATCACAAGTTCAATTTTCTCCCATAAAAACAGAAATTTCAAACTCTACCTTATCTGCCGATTTAAGCCTGGATCCTCTCCAAAGCTACGTCTAGACAACTGCAGTTCTATCACGTTAATGAACGATCAAACTCACTTTTAGGGCAGATTTTGGCGTAATCTAGATCAAATTAACGCACGTACTCACGAATATACATAACACTTCGGAAGATCACCTGACCGGCAATATTGCTGAGGAATCAAACTATTTGTTGAACACAAAGATTTTACCTCGAGTCTCTCGACCTACTTCCATCTGACTCCATAAATTCTTTCATCACATCTTAAAGCATTGAAGCTATGAAATGCATATATGTGTCCTTTAAAATTGTAGCAGCCATATTTTCTGAAATATATATATATATATATATATATATATATAATATATATATATATATATATATATATATATATATATATATATATATATATATATATATATAATGAAATCAAAAGCTGCCAAATAATGGAGATGTACCTGCACAGATAAATGCTGGATATAATCTTATAGTTTCCATTTTACCATCAACGCCACTTATTTACTTTTTTTTTTATTCATTCAGGTTTCCTCACCATAATCACTGGAAATTATTTGCATCTCATTCTCTTACTCTTTATCTATCAATGTATTTATTTGACTAACTTTATTCTTTAAGGAAAGAAGTCGCCAAATATCATCAAATAACATCTCTCTTTCTTCTACTGTCTTTTCTCTCTCCCTTCCTCAGCTGGTTCTAAAATACCCCACTAAGGCTTAAGCCGAGACTTCTGGATTCCAGGCAAAACAGCAATTCTAGAAGTTACATTTGAGAGACAAAATTCTAAGCCCTGATCAAAACTATTTTTCTTCAGTCTTTCTGTTCCTCTCTCTTACAACATGGCTCAGTGGTGCACCTGAAAACTCACAAAAGAAGGCTCACGTTCGATCCCCAAAAGCTGGGCGGGGAAAGGAATGGTATGCAGTAAGTGTGTAAGGTTTCTTAAGAATCCAGTTGGCTTCTGATGGCCTTAGTAATGGATTGGATACCAGGATACTGGTCGAATTTTGTGGCTTTCGCTTGGAGAGAGAGAGAGAGAGAGAGAGAGAGAGAGAGAGAGAGAGAGAGAGAGAGAGAGAGAGAGAGAGAGAGTATAACTTTCGTGAATGATCAATACTCCGTCAAGGTGTATGCTATCGCATCATAATTGAGAACGAAAGAGCCTCGAGGAGGTAATCCTCACCCCACCGAGGTGAATCCATCCGTACGATATTAGTTACCCTCTTCGTTCATTTTCAACGAAAAAAAAAGAGCCAAAGAGACACAAAAATTAAGAGAAGAGTGGATTTTCTTCCATTTCTCTCCCCCTTCCTTTGAACTGTTAGAAAAGAGGAGAGTCTCTCTCTCTCTCTCTCTCTCTCTCTCTCTCTCTCTCTCTCTCTCTCTCTCTCTCTCTCTCTCTCTCTTCCTACCTAGCTGGTGCGGAAAGCCAGAATACAGAATGCGACAAAGTAATCCGGGATATGACGCGATAAAAGCTTACTGCATGACCCCTCATCCGAAAATCTCAAACGGACGGGAAATTTTGTCGCTGAAATTGTTGTCGCTGTTGCTTTGCCCTTTTTCAAACAAGTCAAGCACAGACAAACAGAACTCTTGTTGATGCATACAAACAACAAACAGGCTGCTAAAAGCGTATACACACACACACACACTACATATATAAAAATGTGTATATATATACATGTATACATATACACACACACAAACATATAAATATTATATATTATATATATATATATATATATATATATATATATATATATATATATATATATATATATATATATATATATATATATATATATATATATATATATATATATATATATATATATATATATATATATATATATATATATATATATATATATATATATAAGAATAACGAAAATGAACCAGAAAAAGCCAATAAAGTTTTATATTCCGTTGATTATCCATTCGCCCTGATGCAATCCCCCTTTTTACGGGAGAGAAAATGTTTACCTCTGTAAAGGAAGTCTAGGACATAAAAAAAAAAGGGTTGTTAAGACCCCAGCTCGTTAGCTAATATAAAGAAAACTGCTAAACTCGCCTCGTTTGCTGTGGAGCTGCGAGACGACGCCGAGCCATTAACCCGAAATTCAATATATAAATTTCCTCTATCTAGCCAGGAATGATTGGATGAAACTCACAACTTCTTAAAAAAAAACAAAAATAGAAAAAAATAAATAAACAGACCTCTTATTCATTCAGCTCCACTTCGCACCCTAATACACACAAACTGCATTCATTTAGATGCAATTTCTCCTGAGCAAAAGGCACTGGAAAAGTTATAAGCTAAATTATTAAGCAAAAGTGAGATTTAAAGGAAAGAAACAAACAAAGCGAGGAAACTGAAGGTCTAAATAAAAAAAAAACCATTTCATTACCATATCCCGCATGGTAGTTAAAGAAAATAAAAACATCCAATCTTGGACATTTTCGAAAACGGGTAACTTAAAGGGATCGTGTTTGTGGCCCATTTTCAGATACTGCTTGGTAATCTCATAACACGAATTTTTCCCCCATTTTCCGCGTCAATCCCAGAGTGATTAATGATGAAGGAAGTGAATGAAAAGAAATGGAATGCATATTGCACCGAATCTTTGGGCTAGTCGTGCCTCTAGGGAAAGTGCTAATTTCCTCTTAAGAGAAATGGAGCAATTGACGAGGGACGGAAATAAATGAAGATAGGAAGAAACGAGGAAATGGATAAAGGGAACAGGGAGAGAGTATATGAAGGAAAGGAAAGGCAGGAACAGACTGAAACATAAAGGAAGGAATGGGTGAACTGATGAAGGATTGGAGAGCAGGCTGGAAGCAATGGACAGATGGCCGTATGAAAAATTGGAACTAAAAAGAAAGGAACACAGAGAGAAACACGTGAAAGAAATGGAATGGAAGAATGATGAAGACAGAAAAGAAACAGACAACGGGAATAATTGGCTGAGAGCAGTAAAAAGGGCAAAAACATATAGAAGAAATAAGGAATAAAAAAAAAAGGAAATCTGAAAAATGCATAAGCAAATGTTCCGATGAGAATGTTTCCTTAAGATCTACCTCACTTTAAGTAGGAATAATATTAGTCTTAAATAAAGCTTATTCTTACATTAACACTTATTAACAGCTAAAACCTGCCATGAAAAAAATGTACTTGGAACCTTCAACACCCAAAGATCTTCATTATTTAAAGATCTTTAGTAATTTTTGTGCTTATCTACCGGTGATCTTTAATAATATTGGTTAACATCTCTTGGCAACAGAAATCTTTGACAACAAAATATTGTTATCAATTAAAATTCTCCAAGAAATAAACTCTTTATCAACAAATGTCATTTAATTAAAAATGCTAAAACCACAGGCTTTTTATAACGTATCTTCACCAGCAAAAAAGGAAGATTTAAAAGTAAATCTATTTATGGACCATATGTTTTATCAACAAACCTTTTTAAATGAAATGTATTTATGGATTAGACACTTTATCAACAAATCTTTTTAGACTAAATATATCTGTGGACTAAATGCTTTTTAAATTAGAAATACTGATCGTCTGAAAAACTTTGCCACCTAAACTTCGTCAGCCAAGATGCTTATACACATCGCTGTCTATGTTGCTAAATATGAGTTGAGTTGAGCTGAATATAGAATTTAGGCCAAACGCCATACGCTGGTACCTATGAGGTCATTCAGTGCTGAAATGGAAATTGACAGTAAAAGGTTTGACAGGCGTAACAGGAGGAAAACCTCGCAGTTGCACCATGAATCAATTGTTAGGAGGGAATGGAAAGTCAGATGAAAGATAGAGAATATGAAAGGAGGTACGCTAGAAGGAAAGAAAGGGGTTGCAGCTAGGGACCGAAGGCACTTTGCAAATAACCTCAAGTAATGCCTACAGTGCACCACGTGAGGTGCACTGACGGCACTACACCCCCCAAGGGGGCTGCTAAATATGACAGTGAATGAGATAGTGTGAAACAGATATTTAAAGGCGAGAGAAGGAAGAAGAGGAAAATATTCTTGGGTAAGACGAAAAAAAAGAAATATTACCTTCGTCCAAAGGAGAACGACAGTTCTTACAAGCGAAACACATGTTGGGGAGGTGGAAGTTTTCGAAGAAACGCACACAAGAGAATCTTCAACTGGAAATGAAAAGAGCAATCCATACACAACATAGAAGATGATGTTACGGAAGATGAGAGAAGGAACAAATTAAAGTAGATGAGTTCAAGATAAAAAAAAAAGTAGGACTGTTCATATGAAGGATAAACACTTGAAACCGCAAGAGCTACACTGAATTAAGGAACAGAAGTTTTCAGAACTTTGGAGAGCAATACGGAACAAGAAATGTTACGCAATTACTACACTGGAAATTTTCCAGACTTATTTGCTTTGAGATTACAGGTATTATGAAACGAATACCTATCCGCTGAATGTCCTGACTGAATTGCTTCCAAACAGACTGAATCCGATTACCCCAAAATCCTTTTCCCAACTGGTGACAATTTGGAGCTGAATGTCAAACCGTTCCCGTTGCTTTAGTTAAAAACAAATTAAATTCCTCCTTTTAGGATTCCTGTCCCTTGGATTGTGGAGTAGTTCGAAAAATCCGTTTCATTCTCCCATGCTGAATACATTACTGCGTCATTAGATTATAGGATAAATTTTCGTGAAAAGGTATTTTAAAGAAAGCCTAACTTTTCTCTCTCCCGGAATTTATCAAGATGTCACGAAATATGTAAGAACCACCCTTCTCTCTCCTTCCACTGGTCTCTCCCCATCCCCATCTCTCTCTCTCTCTCTCTCTCTCTCTCTCTCTCTCACAGTTATGAATCATAATACAAATCAAAAGTGGTGATGACCCCTCTTTAAAAGGGAACGTCTGGAGAGGACTTTGAAATATAAAGGATTCTCTATGTAATTTAATTTGAAGTAAAAGGGTTAAAAAAACATACACGGAAAGAAATAGAAATGGGTCGTTGCATATGAGAGAGAGAGAGAGAGAGAGAGAGAGAGAGAGAGAGAGAGAGAGAGAGAGAGAGAGAGAGAGAGCATCATCGAAGCCCAGAGATTATTATCGGCAAAATTTGCCATAATGAAAGATGAGCAAAGCTAAGACAAGGGGAATCACTAAAGTGGCTGTAAGACATAAAAGATTTTAGTTACACTGTTCTCCTCGAACAGGAGTAGGCCAAGGATAAAAAAATACGAACAAACAGAGATGGAATGGAATATAAAATTCAGGCCAAAGGCCAAGCACTGGGGTCTATGAAAGGAAAATTTAAATGTGTAACAAGAGAAAAACCTCGCAGTGTCACTAAGAAATAATTGTTAGGAGAGGGTGGAAAGTAAGATGGAAGGAAGAGAACATGGACGAAGGTCTCAGCGAAAGGAATGAAAGGGGTTACAGCTAGGGGCCGAAGGGGTGCTGCAAAGAACCTTACGTTACGCCCACAGTGCACCGAGTGAGATGCACGGACGGCACTACCACCCCTGGGGGAACAATCATAGATAATGGATTGTCAGCGATGATTTTGATGTAAGGAGAGCAAGAAAGGACTTAGTCTTTGAAAAGACTAATAAATGATAAATAGACAGATAGGGTCGAATTGTTTTCAAAGACAGTTTCATTGAAAGTTTCTTTTCGATTAGAGGAGGAGTTTGTGGATCACTTCAGGACAGTTTCTTAAGTAAAACATTTAGTTTTTAATGTCTATATATAAAAGTTCTTTCAACACTAACACTGGTAAGATATATATATATATATATACATATGTAACGTTCACTTTCACTGTAAAAAGTAAAATTTCTTTCCGGTATAAAAATGTAAAATTCGATTTGTAAAAATATGTAAGATTTACTTGAAAAGTGAAATGTTAAACCACTTTTGAAACTGACCCAAAAAAACTTAAATTAACAATAAATCAAAATGCAGAGTTCCTTTAGGGAGACGTACAAATTTGCACTGAAGTGGAGTATACAATTCCACTACAAAAAGAAACTGAAATTCGCTTTTAAATGAAAATGCAAAATTTACTTCCAAACTGGAAGTTATGACTCCCTCACAGACATGTGAATAAATCAGTTAATGGTCCGTTCACTTCGTTAACGATTATTCATTTCCACTTTTTTGTTAATTAGCTAATAATTAAATCAACACCTTACTTATTTCATGTCCATAAAGTTCTGATATTGTTTATATTAAACAACACCTAAATGCAGTAACATCTACAAGTGCGACATAATTCAAAATCTGAACATCTACGACGTATGTATTAGCTAAATACGTAACTTACAAATACAATATATTTCAACAACTACTGCCGTTACGTAAACAATAATATACTTTTTTTTACTCTATTAGAGCTGCCAGGAGAAGAATGACCTGTCAGGACATAGCGCATGCCATCATGCAATGACAGCTCTGTTCATTACATGTAGTGCTCGTGGAAGAAAGTATTCCAACGAGGATCGTATAACTTTAGACGCTCATTTTACAGTAAAATCGTTTCTCAGACCATATTTATAAATTTGGTTAATTTTCTCTCAAGACTCACCAACTAGCCACAGTTTTACCTCAAGAATTTATCATTAATTAGGTTCGTCTTCAGACAAAACACCCTCAAATAAAATCTTCGATGGCCAAATATTAAAAACAAAAAGAAAGACGGAGAGAACCTTACGATCTAAGAACGAGAGAGGTTTTCCAAAATAAGCGATGAAAGAAAAAGAGAAAAAATAGAAAATAACGCGTCGCCGACGAGAGAAATTCGGAAAAAATCAAATTCTTCCTCGTGCTGACTAAGTGACCAAGATGATCGAAAAGATAAAGCAACAGTTTGGAGCTTCAAAAACGGGGAAAACAAAACAACATGAAGAAGGAATGAAAGTTTCAAACCTCAATCTTACTGAAGAAAGAAGAATTTGGAAAATGCTTATGAAAACTAAGAACGCACACACGCATATATACATGTATATATAAAATATATATATATGTATGTATATATGTATGTATACATGTATGTATGTATATGGTCATATCCAAGTCCTTATCTTCTTATATAATCCACAGCCATTGCTATATAAAATAAGACATTTCCGTGATCGATTCTGTGGACCAGGGTTTAAGTTCACTATCGTTAAAACGAAGCAACAACATGTATAACAAGCACTGAGGAATATTTGCAAACTTATCATAAACATTACCAGCAACAACATAGTATACATGTAAAATCAATCTTGAAAAGTGTAAACCCATAAAAATTGTGTTGTTAAAGTTTTGCTTTTCGAGACTGACGAACGTGCGTTTTAAAAAGAGACAGGCTCAATGCAGTGTGATGTAAGTCTAGCTACTGAGACGTGACATGGTAGCTAACGTATGCAATTACACAAACTAAATCTGAGCCTGAATGCCAAAAAGCACTTAAAACTTCGCGAATTCACCAGGCCGCCGTTCGGTTAGAAAACCCCAACCCAACACGCAGTATCTGAATACTCATGACTGGTTTTCTAAAGGACCGTTTAATCCAGGCTTCTTGCGGACTAATGCATATAACAATAATAATGGAGTGCCACGAGTCTGCTAGTTTAACTTGACGCCACCCTCCTTCAATGCTTCTATTGATCACAATGGAAAGTTTCTGAAAGGCAATATGGCATGAAGTCATTTGCTAATCTCATAATGGGCTGTGTCGACATACTATCTCGCTTTCATCTTTTGCGATGAACACTCAAATGTTTAACTTACTTCATCTGAGTTTCAGTTTCCTTTGTAAATCTTCACACACGCACACCTGAATGTTTCGCTATGAAACTGCACGCGCAGCAGCAATGTAAGAACAACTAGAGAGAACAGAACGATTTTGATCTAACAATCAACTTCGTGCATACTCATTTTTGGCAAACAACCTCTCTTTATGAGGTATAACACTTGTATATGTTCAAGAACTGTTCGCCCGGAGACTAGAACACTATTCTAACTAGGTCTTTTAGTAACCCTTGTGGCTAAACTACGTTTTTATTTAGGTCATATCTGAAGAGAAAGAAGAGCGTGGGTTGAAAAGCAGGGAGCTACCCATTAGGAAACATTAGCTCAGTCTCTAGAACAAATGAATTAATGTTTAGAAAGAAGCCCGGAGAATTTAGTTTGTTTTGCACATACCATTTCTTTGTTCGATCGCTAAACAGGCCTTTTCTTTCCCCCATCACCTAAGGAAGCCAATTTCGTCTTTTCATTACCTTCTGACACAGTGTTCTTTCCTCAATTTCCCTTTCTTCTGATGAAGAGTTTTTCTCTCCAAATTTCCTTTCAGAAACACGCCTTTTGAATAATGTGATGTGTGTTTTCATACGTACATACACAAAAGGTGCAAAACTCTAAAATCACTGGTATTAGCTGAATGCAAAGGCCGCGAGCTTCATTATGGAATCCCACCGAGATAAAACAATGAAAATAACAGATTGCGTTTGATATGCAACAGTTGGCTTTTTTTCCAATCTGTGTGCCGAAGTGATTTGTAAGTGCAGTGGCCTTTTTTTTTTATTTATTAATTTAGAGGTTGTTAGTGGTACTGATATTCATCGATTCTCCGAAATGATTATTTATATATCAAGAAATCTTCTTACAATGTATGTAAAATTCTAAGTTACGTCCTAAACGGATACACACACAGGCACACACATTACACACACACTTTACACCCACACCCACACACACACACAAACACACGCATATATATATATATACATATATACATATACATATACATATATATACTATATATATATATATATATTAACGACACATAATACACTAGCAATAAAACATCGTTTTTTATTCTGTCAATGATAAATCTGCAAAATTCTCTCCATTGCGATAAACGCAAATGATTAAGTTTGATTTGAAACGCCATCAAAATCACAAATATGGCGCCGATGTTTATGGTTATGTATTCGGAATGCAAATGACCCCATGTGTGTAAATCTAGTTGGTTCTACATGTAAATCAATTATCCGTAGGACCATGAAAATACAGTAAATACCCTCTGCATCGTCTTTCTTTTAATCGCATGACGTAAATTGGATATAGACGTTACGCAAAGCAATAGTCCCATAAAATTCATTCTGGCTTCAAGGATTCTCTTTTGGCAGCTAGGCAGCATCATTGTGTCTTCGTGCCAGTGCATAAAGGTGGAATAAATTAGTAAACAAAACTATAAAGGTGGTGAAGAAAAACTGCCTTTTGCCTCCTTGTCCTATTAGAACAATGGTTCTCATGTCGTTTCATTTCACGGACCCACAGCCCGACGAAACAAAAAATCGGGATCTTTCCTAGATGGTGACCCCCAAGAGTTTTAACTCGGTATGCGAGCCCTTTGTGGATTACCGTAAAAACATAAACAAAAGACTGTAACTATCATAAACATAATGACCCCCAAGAAATATTAGTCCTAGCTAACGACCCCCGAAAACCGTTGGGGGTCACTATCTAAGAAAGATACAAAAATCTTGGAACATTGGTTTTTTTAAGTAACGATGAATAAAGCATAGTCAATACACATCTGGGATTGAAACATCTTCATTACACAAGAATTAATACCTGAAGATTGTCATACTATTTTTTGAATAGGAAAAACACAATAAAATCAATGGTCAATTATTTATCGGGATAAAACTATTCTTGCTGCATCTCAGTAAATTTAAAGATATATGTACCAATCCGCGGTTTATTACCAATATAGTGAACGTCCTGTGGACCATCCAAAAAATCCCCATGGACCACTAGTGATCCATGGACCACCAGCTGAGAACCACTGCAATAAAAGGTGCGTTCATTTATATATAGATACATTTTGTTTTTCCTTGGAAAGAAACATCATGACCTAATTTTTCAGAAGTTCAAGGTAACAGCCACTCTAAAATTCTGATACTGCCTGTGTTAAATAATAATAATAATAATAATAATAATAATAATAATAATAATAATAATAATAATAATAATAATAAGTTCTGTTAAGATTAATGGCATTATCAGTGGAACTGATTTCATACAACGTCTCTTCAATTCTTCTTACTGTTTCTTCTTTAAGGCTGATGAGAAAGACTCAGATTTTAGTTACCATATGCTGACAACCATAAACTCTGCGGAGAAATTGCGCTGTGTTTAACTTCCGACTGTGTTTATTGGGATAGAAAGAAACTAGAGTATATTACGAACTCATGCCTTCTTCCTTACCCAGACCTCGTACACCGGACAGCTCTTAGCAGATATCAGCCTTGAAAAAAAAGAATAGTAATAAGCAATGAAAAGACCTTGTATAAAATTAATTCTACTGATGTTGTCATTCTTGTTAACAGAACATGCTTAAAAGAGGCTCTACTCCCTTCCAATAGTATAATAATAATAATAATAATAATAATAATAATAATAATAATAATAATAATAATAATAATAATTCAGAATTTGTTTTTCTCTCTGATCGTATAGATTTTTCATTCACCTGAACTCTATAACCTCTCTTGTCAGGAGGCGACTTGTCTCACCCTCAAAGTGCCCACTATAATTTCCTTTCTAAAATATTTGTCACTCAGTTGCAAAAACATCAAAATATACCATTCCGTAATAATAATTTTATTTTATGCTTACAATCATATGATAAAATTCAATATCGTCGGTGAAACTACAGCCCTCCTCAGCAGCATTGGGAAAGTGCGAATTTTCATGAATCCATAAACGGCATTACCATTAGTCCAAATTGTAAGCTATTTGGATCCACTCATCGCTCAGAGATATTCAGGTAATTGAGGACTTGATGCCATTAAATGGGAATGATGTTCCGCGTGATATGAGGTGCTTTCGTTCAGGCATAACTAAAGAAGGAATATTTGTAAGTATAATTATAGCACAGTGAAGTGATAACTCAAACAGTTTTCAAGTTGAAATTAGTAAGCACATCAAGACGAAGGGGTTCACTAACCTTTGCTTATATATTTTAATTTTACTGGTCCCCTTCACTAGCATCCTCTAATGATATTGGTTGCTTACTCTGTCTTTTCATGAGGTTGTACATAGAGGTGAAAATCGAGCTTTATCTACACCAGAAAAAGGGTACCCTTTTAAATATCTTCCTTCCTCTAGACAAAAGTATTTGGGCAACTCGTCGCAGTGACCCGTCCTTTGTTTGGAAAGAGGTCAGAGAAGTAGGTATTTCCATCTTTATACTGAAGATTGATGAAAGAAGTCATTAAAGCAGTCTTCGAAAGGCGTCGTTTTGCCGAGAATTACTCTGGAAGGTGCTAGGTATATCATAGATTTGGTTTGTATAATTTGGCGTTGCAGCTGCTATAGAAATGTATTTATACAGTAGCCATAAAAACCTCAGCTTAAGAGGTCATTTTGGCCGTTATATATATATAATATATATATATATATATATATATATATATATATATATATATATATATATATATATATATATATATATATATATATATATATATATATACCTTATTTCTTCCTTATTTCTTCCCGAAAGGAATGATCTGGGCATTTTCCTTAAACCCTTCGTGGCTGTTAACTTAAGGAGTGGATTGTGTATTTGATGGTCGGTCGACTGTTTGAATCACAGGTGGGAATGAAGAGGAAATACACATATACTATGTCCAAAATTAAGTTATATCTTCCTATCAAGGGACAGTTCTAGGAAAGACCCGCAATAGCCACAGCTTCAATATACGCCGAATGAACTGTGAACAGAGTATACAATATAGTTCCACTTAATTAGAATATATTCACTTATTCGATATCAACAGCTTCCATTGTTGCCAGATCTGCAGATTAATCTGAAATCTACAAATTTTTCCTTCGCAATAGGTGAAATCTCTTCTCTAATTCCTGAAATTGTCCTGCGAAAATGTGAAACATTTAAAAGGTAATTGGAAATCATGGTTATTCGAAAAAGTTGGATCTCGTAAATATTCATGGGAGTAAGTTGAAATTTCAGGGGGAGTGGCAGGTGTCGTCAGGAATGAAATAGAACACACATTGCTGGTGCAATTTTTCATAATTTCTTGGTCAGAACGGAGAGCGAACTTGTAATATTCCAGTGTTATTGCGTGATGTATCATGTAGCATGATACGATATCATTATAGGAATATAGTAGTCATAAAAGTACACGTCCATCTAGGAAATGGACATCTAGAAAATGTCTTCACGTGATTGGCTTACATACGGAAAAGATAATTGCAGTACTCTGAAAAACTGCACCATTATTTACCTGTTATTTTTAATGTTATTGCACCTATAAAAGTTACTAAGAGGCGTATCGATAAATGCAGTTTATTCCTTCGAGATCAAAGATCAGGGTCTGTTAGGAACAATCGTTAGTGGATTGTTGCCTCCTTTGTTTTTGTTTGTTTTTAATTACTGGCGAGTTGACGTCTGATGGATGGCGTCAGACTTTTCGTAGCAGCAACGAGTCAGGTTGAGGGTAGCAGCAAGCCAGTTGGAGTAGCAGCAGCAGGTATTCGTACCTGCGAGTCAGGTCCTGGCAGAGCAGCGGAGAGTTTTGAGGACGAGATGGTTGCCGTGTCGGCTCTGTCATGGTCGTCGTGACTGGAGGACGTCAGTACGTTGCTTGAGGACGAGATGGTTGCCGTGTCGGCTCTGTCGTGGTCGTCGGTACTAGAGGAGGACGTCAGCACTGTGCTTGAGGACGAGATGGTTGCCGTGTCGGCTCTGTCGGAGTTGTCCTGCAGTGTTCCTGTTAAGCAGCTTGTTTTTCGTCGACTCTATTGAGTTCGTCTCGAGGATGTTCATCGCTTTGCTGCCTGTTAATATTCATGATTTTGTATGTTTATGATTTTTAATCTTCGACTCTATTGAGTTCGTCTGAGGATGTTCATCGCTTTGCTGCCTGTTAATATTCATGATTTTGTATGTTTATGATTTTTAATCTATTTTATTGATTTGACCATTTATTGTTCTGGGATTTTTGTTCTAGGTTCTGAATTTATGTAAATGTAATTACAAGTAAAGCTGCTAATGTTTTACACACTCGTCATTTGTAATGTCTGTTGAATCCTTATGATGCTTTTTGGTTATTCATGATTTTCATTTATTTTAAATTTAATTGAACCTGACTCTTAAATATGTACATAGCTTAAAATAAATCAATTTTAAGGTAAACTTTTTTGTATTTGTTCTGCTCCTCTCTCCTTTGTTTGTCACCTCTCGTCAGTCATTTCAGCCCAACTTTGTTTCAGTAAAGAACCTGTCGATCTCGAAAAAGCGAGATCATAATAGGGTCACAGTTAGGACCTGAAAGTACTCGAGATTAAAATAATATGTAAATATTTACAAGTAAACAAGTTATACACAGGAATCTTGTGGGTTTCTTTTTCCATCTTCAGAAGAAAACTGAAAGTTTTCGTTTGGTTCATTATTATTATTATTATTATTATTATTATTATTATTATTATTATTATTGTTCAGAAGATGAACCCTATTCATATGGAAGACTCCCACAGGGGCCATTGACTTGATATTCAAGCTTCCAAAGAATACGGTATTCATTTGAAAGAAGTACCAGAAAGTAAAAGGATATATAGAAAGAAGAGATCAGCTATTATTGCTTTTAGTGTGTCTTTTTTCTTGACATACGCAAGCCTAGATTTTTATGATAATGTTAAGTAATGGAATTTTCTTCAAGATTGCATTTCATATCTACAGAATTTTTCAAGAAAATTTGTAGATATTTTTGGAAAACAATGATCTGGCAAATTTACCTCTCTCTTTCTCTCTCTATACAGAAGAGCCCCAGCGTTAATGAAACTGGCTGCTGTAAAACAAGTGTACCTTAAAATTTAATCAACGGAGCCTTCTGCAACGAAAGAATATACTAATTTTAAAGGAGCACTCGAAAGAAGCCTTTCGCTGTTCTGAAGCCATGATACTTTTACTATATGTTCAGAGAAATCTGTTATTAACCCAAAAGCTTCGATTTCATTGTTCAGTATTTCTCTTAGATACACGCAGTTCAGCTTTTACCACTTGACAAAAATAACTTCATTATGAAGCATGTCGACTGGGAACTCGCGTGTGCCACTGAGTCCATCGCCACAATGGGCACATCTAGCCAAATGCTGAGCAGGCCAAAAAGCTTTCAATATTATCCTTTATCATGTTATGTGCAAATGAGTCGCAAAAATACACGGATCGTGCCGTGAACATGTCGCTCAGGCAACAGTGAGTGTCTTCGCTTTTCTTGTTGTATTTCGGGAAAAGAGTCCAATCAATCTAGCAATTGTGCGAGTAATGAACTTTTCTTTTGCTTCTTCTAACGACCGGTTTTTATAAACAACTTAGCTTGTCTTGAGTTTTTGTATTTTTACCTTGTTCGTGTTTTTACATCACCGCGCCAGATTGAAAAGGGGAATCGAACAGATTCCCGGAAGCTCTCTGTAGAGATTTATTTCTAAATATGTGTACTCATACATAACTGTGAATTTGTTTCTCCAATTCTCGTGTTGCCAACGCTTGACAAGTCTTCGATGAGAGAATGAAATATAGTTAAAAAAAATAAACCAATCCCATAGTTTTATGACTTTCCAGACAAAGCTTAAGTTAGTGGAAACGCAGGGGAGGGTAAGTATTATGAGTGAAAAAACAAACAGGCTGACCATTAGATTTACAAAAAAAAGCCTTAATAATGTCACCTAGAGAAGATGCCAGGCTTCACAGCGCCATGGAACTCAAGAATTCTGAGATCAATTTGTTTCAAAAGTTTAAATGTGAGAAGCGGGTATGCAAGCCCCCATATAAACAACAGGGCCATATACCAGCTTTTTGCGAAGGTACGTGTCAAGATACTGCCCCTAAGTAACCCAATCCGCCAATCAGCGATTCTGAAACCATTCACCTAGTCCTAGAGGATAACTGCGGGTAGTTAGTGATTGTTGAAGCAGTGCAGTAGTCTGCTATTGGAATAGAATCGAATATAAAATGTAGGCCAAAGGACAAGCTCTGGGACCTATGAGGTCATTCGGCTCTGAAATGGAAATTGAAAATAAAAAGGTTTTAAAGATCTTGATTCCAACTACAAATTTTTTCTACTCAGTCTACATAGTTAAGAGATCAGCTTCAGGCATTCTGAGGGGAATGTGAAGTCTGTAAGACACTGAGTACTGGAATTACTGCCTTTGTATTAATAAGGATGGAATTCTCTCTCTCTCTCTCTCTCAAATGCCACGCGCATTTCATTCATCTAAAGCACCGTCTTGCTCCAAGGTAACTGATGTCTGGGAGATACGATCACAAAACCAAGTGGCTAAGTACTATATTGTCTAATTCATCGTTAACACAAATCACGTGACATTTTCCAGTCGAAGGTTGGCTGCGGCACGAACATTCTCGCCATAACTTACTTTCTGTACTGATGTGAAACAATTTACAATTGTTACACCTGACTGCTCAGGGTGTGCATCAAAGTTCGTAACTTCAGTAAGATGGAATGGTTGCTACTGTCCCTCTTTTAAACCAGCCACCAATAGCAATGAGGTCTTCGTTCCGCGCACTTACAGGCATTACTTTTCTGCATCCGAAACTGAAATTGTGAACCTCTGTATGGCGATTGTCATTCAGCCCGAAGATTGTCTGAGAACTTTCTTTCCTTCCGAGTACATTCGCACAGACAGTATACGTATGAATGTGGATGATGTACATAAATGTATTGTTTAGTTCTTTGTCAAGAATAAAATAGAATACAGAATTTAGACCAAAGATCAAGCGCTGGGACCTATGGTGTCATTCAGCGCTGAAATGGAAATTGACAGTAAAAAGGTTTGAAAGGTGTAACAGGAGGAAAACCTCAAAGCAGTTGCACTAAGAAACAATTGTTAGGAGACGTTTGAAAGTAAGATCGAAGAAAGAGAAGGTGAACGGAAGTACAAGAAAAGGAATGAAAGGTGTTGCAGCTAGGGGCCAAAGGGACGCTGCAAAGAGCCTTAAGCAATGCCTAAAGTGCACCGTATGAGGCGCACTGACGACACTACCCCGCTTCGGAGGTTATTTGGCAAGTAACTTTCGTTAGTGGTTAATCTTTTTTTTTTTTTTTTACCTCTTATGTCTGATGGTACGATCATGCACGATCAACTTTATCATCTTTATTTAGTTATTTTATCCAGTTGTTTTGATAATTTCTTGGTGTTGGATCTGAGCATTTTGCTTGGAGGTGCTCTCAAGCACTTTTTCACTTAGTCATTGGTATGTTATTCTAGTTATCTATATTAATTGTTATTCATTTCTAGTCATTTTTCATTTTAACTTTTCTTTTGTTCTTTGCTGAGGAAATTCATGACGTCTGGCTTGCTCTATAATAATAATAATAATAATAATAATAATAATAATAATAATAATAATAATAATAATAATAATAATAATAATAAACACGGATCCTGATCCCCTCTGAATTGTGCTTGGTTTTTTATACAGCAAAAAATTAAGCACTGCCATACACACACATACATATACACACAGACACACACACATATATATATATAATATTTTCGTTACTATTCAGTAAAAGGTTTAAAAATAAATGTCTTTCTTATTTTCCAGTGAATTTATTTTCAAGGATAAAATTATCGTTAACAAGCATAAGTGAGAAGCAGAGTATTCATCAATTTTACAGGTTTCTTATTATACAATTCTTGAAACCAGGAACAAGAATGCAGTTATCATTCTTGAAAAAAGAATTAGGGACAATTTTCAGCACAATACTGAGACAACCATTGGAAAAACACAACTGTTACAATTAACACTATACTCCCATGTACCTAGACTACAAGCAAATACTTGTAAAAAAAAAAAACTTATCCATGCATTTCATAAACGGGCACAAAAATTGCAGCATAAATATCTCTGTGTAATATGCATATTTCCATACAATCATGTAGTGCACACACATATATATATTAGATTTTTACAGTATATATTTGTGGGTGGATGTGTTTGCCTGTGTTCAAGTAGATGCATCTTATGTATAACACAGACAGACTTATTCATGTGCATAAACGTGTCTTAATTTGTCTTACACAGACAGGCTTATTCATGAGCTTAAGCGCGTCTTAATTTGTCTTAATCTCTCACTTACTAATCTCAATGTGACAAATGTGCAAGGTGCACACCTGACCCACAGTTGACTCATCGGGTAGACAAATGCTCCTGTCACTGATGCGCTGGAAAGTGACGAACTGAGCCACGACGGGAGGTTCTTTCGTGAAGACCGTCACTTCGCTGGGAAGACCGGGTCCCACGAAATACCCAAACACTGGATTGTCCTTTATGTTTGCTTCAGCGACGTTGACGTTACCAGCGCGAATCTCTATGTCGTACATCTTATTGGCCTTGACATCAGGCTGCTGTACCATCTTCACATACCGGATGGGTTTCGCACTGCCTAAGTTAATCTTGATCCACGGGTCCCACTGGTCGCTAGAATAATAGCATTTATCCATGATTGGGAATGGGTAGATTCCGTCTATGAGATTCTCCTTCACACGCAAGGGAAAGGCGGCCCTTGGGATTGCTCCGTCGATGGTAGCGTCCACGCAGTAGTCGGGGGAATTGCGAGTGTAACAAGGTATGACATTGGTGGGATTCGTCTCTCTGTAGTTCCCGGCGAGGAACATCTCGAAGAAGGAGCACGAGGAGGCTGAACTTGGATCGACACACCAGGTGTTACACCAGGCCAGTTTCTGGCACTCGAGAATACAACTTAACCTAGAGATATGTATTGGCAGGACTACAGTTCTGTTGTACCCTCCAGTCGTCTGTGCCAGCAGCTTATCTTTGGACACCTTCAGGAAACGCCATAAGACCCCTTCGTAAACTGAGGCCACAGCCATCGGGCATAAACCTACAATCGCAATAAGTTTAGCGACGACAGACAGCGTCATTACCATCATCCAGTGAATTTGCATATTCTGCTACAGAACCGAGGTTGAGTTCTTTCCAGGCTTGGCCTTGTCGCCTCTTCATGAGACTACTTCCCGATGAACCTGATACGCCTTGCGTGCCAGAGCAATACTGAAGCTTACAGCTCTTAGTCAGGAGCAGTTATCAACTACCAAAGAGAACGAGGCCACTGATTCGAGACATATGGAGTGTCTGCGCAACCAGGCATTTATTGATCGTTTTATGGTCAGAGGTACCCAGTCACCACACATCTAGAGATTACGCGAATACTCGTCGCTGCATATTATATTCAGTTTCCATAGTTGATTGCATGGAAGTTTTCTAAACAACTGCCTAAATAATATAATTATTTCCCGAACGGTCAAAGCGATGTCAACCCCAATAAATTTTGCTTGTGTGCAAAGTTGAGTATGAAAGCGTTGTCCTAAAGAACGGGAGATGGCACAATCTAGGGAGGAACAGAAAAAGTTTGAAGAACTCTTGATACAATAAAGGAACTTACAATTTTTTGTGATCTTTGTTAAAAAAAAAAAAATCAAGTACAGGCGTTTTGTCTTTTTGTAGAAAACTATTTCATCGGTTTTGCATAACCCAAAAATTTGTATCGAATTTAGAAAGACAATTCCAAAAAACAGTTGCTACCTACTTTTTCTTTTGGCCAAAGCAGAGAAAATATGTTATAACTGCAATCACTCACAACTGGTAAACGCTCCTATGGAAAAGACCAAGTTGCCATTCGAGTTTTCACTAGATAGAGTATGGGATGCCAATGGGTGGAAAAACAGGAAAACGGAATCCTTTCCAGTTTTCTGGAATTGGAACTGGAGTATATAATTTAGGCCAAATGCCAAGAGCTGGGACCTATGAGGTCATTCAGCGCTGAAAGGGAAATTGACAGTAAAGAAGGTTTTAAGGGCATGACAGGAAGAAAACTTCGCAGTTGCGCTATGAAGCTAATGTCAAGAGAGGGTGGAAGTAACATGGAAGAAAGATAATATAAACGGAGGTACAGTAAAAGGAATGAAAGGGGGTTGCAGCTAGGGGCCGAAGGGACGCTGCAAAAAACCTTAGCATGTCCACGCGGTGCACTGTAGGCAGTACCCCACCCCCCTACGGAGAGTTTTCTGGAGTATTCATCACAGATGTGACCAAATTACATCAAAATGATATATATATATGTATATATATATATATATATATATATATATATATATATATATATATATATATATATATATATATATATATATATATATATATATATATATATATATATATATGTCCCAGTTATATAGTTATCACAGTGTTTAAAGAAACAACTTGGAAAAAGAAGAAAATAATTCATGACAGGCATATAACGTTGCATTTTTTTTTCAAGAAAAACGTTGTTGTTGCTGTTAATACTATCATTATTCTTATCATCATTATTAAATGTACCTACATTCACACACAACAAATCAATGCACCCACATTCCAACGCAGAAAAAAATTCTAAAGACAAGGTAACTTTTACATGAGAAAGGTTTAATAAAAATAACAAAGTTGCATGAGTGAGGTGAGTGCTTTAATTACTTCAAAGGAAGTAATTAAAATACTCAAAGAAAAGTATGATGAGAAAACACTTAAACGAAAGCTGAAGGTAATTAATAGTTGGGAAAGTGAAAATAATTATTGCATTTTGAACGATGCATAATAATTTGACAATGTATGGCTATATATATATATACTCGTATATATATATATATATATATATATATATATATATATATATATATATATATATATATATATATATATATATATATATATATATATATACATACATATATATATATATATATATATAATATGAAGATTTTCAATCCTTTTACTATAATTTTAGTTTAGTGTGGTACTGCATATATTTTACGTTTTCATTACAACTCCTCTCTGTAAGAATACATCCCTTTGCCAGCTCAGTGACAGATGATATTTCAGGAACAAGAGGAAAGAAAGTGAGCGACGTTAAATGGTTATTTTTGACTTAGTACAGTGAAGTATAAAAATGTCATTTGTAAAAAAACAGGAGTTTTTATTATAACAACAATGACAGTAGTTTGCCGGGTTTTATAACACCGCCACCCCTCACTGAAAGAGTGAAATCCGAAAAGTTCATTCCGTTTTCTTTGTATCCCAGTTTAGCATTCTTTTGATGACTGATTTGTTTTTTTTTATTACTGTTTGATAAATTTCCCTATAAAAGGGTCAAAACAAGAACAATATATTCATTCTGAATGAATGAGAGATTGCTTATTGGATTCCCGTCAACATTCCAATCGTGATTACATTCCTTCTCCTTTCACGCTGACCTTAGCCTCACCTCCTTCAACTGCAGAGAGAGAGAGAGAGAGAGAGAGAGAGAGAGAGAGAGAGAGAGAGAGAGAGAGAGAGAGAGAGAGAAATCACTAGACTAGAGCTGGCAATATCGATAGAAGGTTTATATATATAATAAACGTAATTATCAAATGTAATAAATCTTGTATCTTATTTCCTTTTTCAAATGATCAAAATTCAAAGTATTTCTAATATCTTTTAGCCATGCTCTGTAGAAACTTAAAAAATGCCGTATTTTTTAAATACGAGCTTAGATAAATCAGAAGTCTTTTCACGCAACAATGCCAAACCAACAGAAAAAGCAAAAAGTATTTTTTGGTGCTGACTTATTGTTACACACTGAATATTACCGTTCTCTCTTATTTTTCTTTTTATTCATTTTGAATACAATTTTATGCCGTTTTGACTAATTTAATACATAAGTCACTAATGTATATAGACGAGTTTTCATTTGAAGACATGCTTTGCAAATTGCGCGCCCCACCCCAATAAAGAAAAGCCTTGACTTAATATACCTGATGTATTTATTTAACTAACCTGAAGTATTACATGAAGTCTAACCTCATATGAACATTCTTTTTACCTAAAGATTCATTTTGGTTTTGGAATGGCAAAGCTTTATTACGCCTGTCTACGTGTTGCAGATAATGTTTAAATAATATCAAAAGGTTAAACCCAATCACATTCCTTTAAATATTCCGCCTGAATTAGATACGTTTTGTTCAAAATACAAAGGCCCTTATATCAGAACGGCAGGAGTTTTCAAAGAGATCCATTGTTGAATTCAATTGGTCTGACTTGTAATCAAATTGTTGATCAGAAATTCCTGAAATCTAATGAGGTCCGGGTCTTCTCATTCTACCCGGACAGCAATCATTCTGCTCAAATGGGACGACGTCCTAATTATAATGTCTTACATGTTTATTAATCTAATTCAGATATCAAATTGCTTCTATTTTCACATAAATTTTTTCGCATTAAAATTATATATATCTATATATACTACTATTGCAATTTTCGCATTAAGTTATATATATCTATATATACTATTGTGTATGTGATATATATATATATATTATATTGACTCTATATATATATATATATATATATATATATATATATATATATATATATATATATATATATATATATATTATATATATATGACTCACATCAGGATCGAATCCCAGTCCCTGAAATGAATGGCCAGGGCATTATCAATTGACTCTGTGTAGGTCAACCGGTAGCGCCCTGGCTTTTCATTTGAGAGGTTGAGTTCGATGTGAGTCAGAAATTTACATATATATATATATATATATATATATATATATATATATATATATATATATATATATATATATATATATATATAAAGAATTTCGTCCTTCAATGCCGAATGAAGGATAAATCCTTTAAGGGAAGGTTTCCAAAACATTAACCTCCGAACCGGACAGATATCTCATCAGCATCACGTCAAAGACCCTACAGATATCAAGCTATTCACCTCTATCTTGCATGCAGTCTCTCACTTTCGGGATATGAAGGCCCCTCTGTTCCAACACTTTATGCACGCCATCTGCCTTGCACGCTCTAGGCATTCGGTTTTCCTGTTACCTAACAAAGTTGAATTAAGCAACCTTTCACCAAGCTAGCACCTTATACTGTTTCCACGTGACCTAAAATCTCAATTACTTATATATATATATATATATATATATATATATATATATATATATATATATATATATATATATATATATATATATATATATAATATAATATATATATATAGTAGGTGACATGTACGCTTTGTTGGGCCAGGTCTCCTTTATGGATGTGAGGTGAAGATGTTGAATGCAAATGAGAGATGATATCTCCAGGTGGGAGAGAGTAATACCGTTTGGGATGTATGCAAGGCATAAGGACAGGTTGAAAAAGGTAAAGGAATATACAGTTACACTGTAACAGTAAAGGTTTTAAATATATATATATATATATATATATATATATATATATATATATATATATATATATATATATATATATATATATATACACACACATATGTGTGTGTGTGTGTGTAAAAGAAGCCACACTTATATACTTAAACAAAATATATGAGGATTGCGTATCGCAAAAATTTTTTGTATTGTCATCTTCCGTCATTCCTCACCATCTAACTTTAAAATGAGGTCTGACAGATTGCAAAATATTTGCCATTCATAACGAAGATCAAGTGTTGCCATAAAACTAATTCATCATTAATGACATATGAAATGCATTAGTCCCCTTGTGCATGAATCATTAGCGAACCAAGTATTACTTTGACTTTAAACGCCCTCTTCCATAAGCTTTTTAAAGACCCTCTGATTATTTACGTAATGGTCTTGAAGCGTATTTCACTATATGCTTCATGTATAGCCTTTTATGGTATTGGTGTGGAATCTGCTTTCTTTCATTTCAGCAGTTTTCAAAACAATATTATTTTTCTTTGGATTTTCCTTGCAAAGTCTCGAGGCAAAATATTACTTCACATTCTGTTTTATTGCGAATTACAGGAATTTTGAATTTTGTAAAGACTAAGATATGCACAGACATTTCGGGGAAGATTTTAACATAATCAAAATACTCCTTATTTTATTGCAAACTCTGCTGGATACTGTATAAACGGTTTCTCTAGAATATCAAACAGTTTTACCGGCATAAGAGAGCTGGCAACAGAAATGACACTGTTGCCTCACATCTGGAACAAGAATCCTGTTTACAATAAATGCGTCTAACGTCATATTTTCTAATGGAAATCACTATCAAACATGATAAAATGGCGAGAAAATCTATCCACTCCAAAAACCGCAACCAGCGATGGAGATGAAACAGAGAAAATATAATACACAGGATGAATAAGACAAAAAAGCGCCAACACCAGGTAACCCAAGATAAAAAGGTTACCATAAGAACTTGGAAGGCGATTCTCCGTTGTTAAGATATATACACACACAAGAGGATAAGTGGAGAGAGAAAGAGACGATGAGAAAGAGAGAGAGAGAGAGAGAGGAATGACTCTCTTATTCATCCTTAACGAGGTCTTGTGTTCCATAATTAGCCACTGAAGTCTGGTCTCACTGGTGGATGAGGACCGGTTAATCGTATTAAATTTTCGCTTGAACTTTCCGCATAATAGAATTTGCTCTCAAATTCAATCAGGTCCATGAAGGGGAGATAATTTGTCTATAACTAGCGCATGATTAATAGACTGAATGGTTGTGTACATAGTTATACATTGAATGTTAGTTGGAACATACCGCTGTTAACGTCAATGCGCTTTAAACAACAGAGATGAAAATGCTCTAGGTTTCATTACTTTTTTGACGGGGAGAGAGAGAGAGAGAGAGAGAGAGAGAGAGAGAGAGAGAGAGAGAGAGAGAGAGAGAGAGAGAGTACTTGGAAATAGTTGCATGTCTCGAAACCAGTTGGATTATCGAACAGGATAATAATTATTAGGTGCTGTTATTTTTCATACCATAATTCGAACATCAAAAAAGGAGTAGCAGTGGGTCTTTTCCTTAAGGCCCATAGACTTTGGGGCTCTCCTTATTTCATGAACACCAGCTCTCATGATTCAGCGCATCTAACCTGGCTCCTTGACCAAGCTCTCGAAAAAAGACTATTTACCATTCAAACACGGCAAAAACCGAATGGCTAAACGAAGGGGGAAAAAACGAGATAGTTACCTGGCTAACGAAAAATAGAGAAAATAATAAAAGCCATCCTCTCACAGTAAATCAGAAGACGTCATAAAAAATCGTGGGGATAAACAACATAAATTTGTATTCCATTTTGCCAGTGCCATCCCCAACTACCTTTGTAAAAATAAAATTGGAAAATACAGGAAAAGGACGCAGCAACTGTATACGTCATCAGTTGTAACAGCTGCAATTTGTCTTCCGTTGGGGTACACATAAAGAAATCTCGAAAAAGTTATCGGGAACCATAAAACAGCCTTTCATATCAATAAAAGAAATAATGTGATAGCCACATAATATTGGGATTTTAGTCACAGAATTATTAACAAGGATATTAAACTTTTACACACACCAAAATAAAAAAGCGTTGAGGAGGGGGTCCTGATGAACTCGATACTAACGGTGGCTGGAAACAAATTTTTAATACCTTATTTAAGATAAACGCCAGCATAGTTCTTGGAGAAACTAGGCCCTACAATATTACAGAGGAAACTAATAATCCTGACCTAGTCCCTGTACTGACCCACATCCAGGATTTAACAGGCCCCGCTAAGCAGCTAATGGGCAGCATAACTGCAACAAACCAGAGTGATACAAATAGCCTGTCTATCTAGGAATTTTGATTCAGTTGCGTTTCCTCTAAACAGTATTCCTTGTAAAGCTTAAGAATTTTAAATGGATTGGTGACAAAACACCATGATTTACATTAAAAAAAAAAAAAAAAAAAAAAGGTATCAGTTTATCCTCTTCTCCAAGGAACGTGATTGTTCCTCAAAGTCTTCATAAAATATATATATATATATATATATATATATATATATATATATATAATATATATATATATATATATATATATATATATATATATATATATATATATATATACATACATACATATATATATTAGTCTGAGCTACAAGATTCGCGATACTTTAGGATTAAAGTTGACAATGCTTGACTTCAAGAGTTGTCCCTAAACAGTTGGACAACCAAAGGAGCAGTGTGATATAGTACATAAGGATAATAATGAGTTATAATGACTCCCTTTGGAGTTTGGGTTACATTAGGTGATGTCGAAAAGTAATGCTGGACATATAAGAAATTTGTTAGGAATATTATGGAAATAGGAGGTACGTTTCATGACGGCAAGTGAAAGATTGATATTAGGCTTCTGACCCGCTTTCCTTCCTTCAGCATTGGTTATGGAAGATGAAGCAGATTCTTGCATGCGGATGTTCTGACGCAAATCGATTTCATATGAAATGGGTATGTCTTCTGAAACTTTTAAAGTGCTCCACTACACTAAATACACAATGCAATTCGTCCACGTTTGCCTCTCATGTCTTGGCGTAAGGTCCTCTTGACAAAAAGGTAACTGATTTCTGAGTTCCTCTCCGCATTTTTCTTTACATTAGTTGGCCTTCTACTATCTTTCACTCATCGTCTCTTCATTCCCATCTTGAGACTGTTTGCAAGCTTAAGACACCATGAAGTAATTGATCACTTCTTGCAGCGAACTGCATTCTCTCTCCCCCCCCCCTCATTTTTGCTCCAGTAATCTCATATTTTCTCATCAGGGCAATTGGCTTTTTCCATCGAATGCAACAGGAGCTTATCTCTCTCTCTCTCTCTCTCTCTCTCTCTCTCTCTCTCTCTCTCTCTCTCTCTCTCTCTCGTGGCAAAAGTAATTGTCTCTAAGTCGCGTTATTCAGAAAGTTTTTGTTTGACGACCAGAAAACTTCTCGGCGATATAACCGCAATGCGCTAATTAATAAAGTTTCTAAGAAATAAAACAAAGCGGTTTCTAAAGCTATTTATCCCGTTGATTCAGTATCATACACTGACTAAACTTGGATTGTCAGGATGAATTTTTATAAAAACAGTTTGCAGATAAACAAAACGATATAATTTCTGTAGAAGCAGATTTAGCAATACCAACGCTCCAAGAAAACAAGTCTAAGTAATCTACACACCCGAAAAGTAGTGAGAGGAACAATTATATTTTCATGAATGAAACGAAGAGGCGAATGGAAAAGAGAAAAGAGGAAACTGCAAAACCTTTCAGGGAGGTGTTGAACTTGCCGAAGTTACGAGATCCCTCTCAGATCAGCTCACAATCTCGGGCTTGATATATGAAGGAGAAGCATTTCGATATTCGGTGGGAACAGCAGAAAAGAGGGTTTGGAGGTGAAGGCAGAAGAAAGATGGAGGGCTGAATCATCGCGGCAGGATGAATGGGAATAGTATTACACTTACGTGATAATCGGCGACTGAAACGTAACTCTAGACATAACTAATTGGTTAACTGCACAGACGTAGACCTGTGGGTGTGTTTATATTGGCTGTGTATTCGCGTTTTCTATACTTCAGTCTCCCTATTTCATCAAAAGAAAAAACAAAAACATTTCTATTCTAACTCCAATACTTCTAAGTGAAGTATCGTGTGATCCTGTCCAAAAGAAAAAAAAAACCTTTATTATGCTCGCAGCGTTTAGAACCATTTTCTGTTATTCTGACTCGCAGGTCAGAAGTGCCCTCATCTATTCAACTCTCTCTCTCTCTCTCTCTCTCTCTCTCTCTCTCTCTCTCTCTCTCTCTCTCTCTCTCTCTCTCTATGAACAACAGTAAGTGATGAGATGCGCATGAACGAGAAGATCATGTACAGGCATACAGGAGGTGGGATAGGATACCCAAGAAATAAAAGTGAGAGAGAAAAGGAAGGCAAGTAATAAAATAGAGGGAAGGTCAACTGCTTCAGGGGGAAAATATGTCTTGCAGGGAAGTAAATGAAGAGATAACTTAAACGCATCTCGGAATAAAAGATGCAGATGGAGAGAAGCTGTCTGAAGTGAAGGCAGTTCTGGGTCGACAGAATGAGCTGCTTGTTCGCTTGAATTATAGACTAATGATGGAATGAGCTCTTTGAAGAGTTGTTGATTGTAGAACTTAAAAGAGAAGCAGAACTGATTGACGGTGGAGTAGTAGAGAATGCATGTGGAAGTGATTGTTGGGAGCGCAAGGAGGGCGATTACGAGGGTAAAGAATGGAAAATCACCTGGAGGCAGCACGACTGCGAGCTGACTAGGATTTGTAAGGTATTCCTAGATGAGGAAAAGCTACCGAAGGAAAAGGCTGAGAAGAATCATTCTTCCATTTTATGGAGGGTACGTTCTTTGTAATCATTAATATACGTAATTTTCAAACCCATCTTCGTGGATTGGCTAAAGAGTGACTTCGAAAGTAATACCGATTAACTTGATATATCACTAAAAAAAATTCGTTTCATGTTTTCATCCTCCTCTGTTCCTTTACATTAAAAGCGGCAGGAATGAATTCGAAAACACAGTAATTCATTAAAACTTTTCAGGAAAAGTTACCTCATAATTTTGGAAAAAAAAAAAAAAACGATCGTTTGTCAATTTGCCTATATTATGCAAAGAAAGCAATATCATCGCATGAAAATTTAGGAAAACGAATTTTGTGAACTTCATAGTGTGTTTTCATCATAATTATATATGACCAAATACCTATATGAGATTGAAAACTTTCAGCACACAAGAAAACCACAATTATCTACATTATTGCATTTCCTAAAGCTTCGGACCTGAGAAGAAAAGAGTGAGAGAAAATACGTTGTAAGTTTTGATTCATTAAAACTTTTGGGAATAATGTAACTTTCGCAGAGTTACTGAGGACGAAGAGACAAGGTCTTGAATAAGAATATGACAATTGGTATTGGAATCTAGACAGGAAGCAGGAAAGATTGAACAAAATTTTTCGAGATGTCGTTCGCACATCTGCTTTGTAGGTTTAATCCAATGTACCCGTATTTACGTTAGCGTTAACAATACCACTACAAGAATAAAAACTTTATTTGCATTATTGCTAATTAACAAACTACGGGACAAAGACATAATCCTAAAGAAAGGTGATATACCGACTGTATGTCAGCATGCAGAGAAAAAACATGGTGAAGATGGAATGGAATGGAATGGAATATAAAATTTTGGTCGAAGGCCAAGAGCTTGGACCTTGAGGTCATTCAGCAGTGAAAGGGAAATTGAGAGTAAATTGGTTTTAAACGTGTAAGGCCGGCCACACACGTGCAGTTTTAACTGACAGTTATGACTGTTCAGTTATAACTGACACAGTTTAAACTGACGTCAGTTAAAAATGAAATGCACACACACACACACACACACACACAGTTCAATCCCTCAGTTTTTACCATGGACTCCGAGGAGTACGATCTTGCCGCTCTCGTTGTATTCTTTGTAATGCTACAAACAAATAGAAAAAAGAGAACTAAAATGCGTAAACAGTGGTGCAAAAAGTGGTTACGAAGGCGAAATCAATGTTCTGATATTAAATTATTAAAGGAATTAAGTGAAGAACCAATTGATTTTTCACATATATTTTCATCTTGTTAAACATTGTTATTGATTACAATAACCGCGATAAAAAAAAAAAACTGGCCTTTTATGGCCTATGACATTTTCGATTAATTTTCATATAATTTCAGTTTCCTGAAAGCCATTTCTCATCTTGTAGGCCTACATTTATATTGCAAACATTGGGGTCTTTAGATGTTCAGTCACTGATAACACCACGGAATCTTCTTCAGTAAAGTCACTGCATCAGATTTTACGCGGTCAATTATTTAATTGAAATTTAAAGGAAATGCCATTTTCGGTAATATTTATTTTTAGCAGCCTCTTTAACTATTATATAAATTTTGTTTGTAAAGGTAATGTTGCCTAACTATGGTAATACTTTTGCTTTTGTACAATGACCTTTCATAGTTTCTGTTTGAGGTTCCATAGTGGGGGTACATTAGAGAACAGATTTCTTTACTCAAATATACTTTAAATCACATGTATGTATTAATAGATGTACACACACATAAGCACGCAAATTTATGTGTGTGCGCGTGTGTATGTATATATATATGTATATGTATATATATGTGTGTGTGTGTACGTATGTATGTTTATGTAAATACGCATATTTAGTTAGTTATCATTTAGTGGCAGCAATGCATTCATTTGTAAAGTTTCTATATTGCTGTTTTCTGTCATTATTAGTATTTTACAGTTTGTATGTAAAGAGTTACCCAAGAAACAAGGAAGGTTTATTAGTGCCACAGGCAAGGTTCAGATCAATAGAGTTCAATGAATCCAACAATCACTTCGTTTTGTTTACGTGCCATCTCAACAAACTGCACTCACCGCTACCACCTGTAGAAATGAGAAGTTGAGAACTGTACAGTTACGAATCCCCACACACGCTCAGTTTAGTTACTCCTTTCAGTTAAAAATATGGAACATTGCATTTGTCTCAGTTTAACTGTACAGTTTTGTTGAACTGACGAAATGAGCAACTGAGATACCCACACACGTGCAGTTTTAACTGACAGTTATAACTGAACAGTTATAACTGTCAGTTAAAACTGCACGTGTGTGGCCGGCCTAACAGGAGGAATACTTCGTAGTTTCACTATGAAACAATTGTTATGAGAGGGTGGAAACTAAGACGAAAGAAAGAGAATACGAATGGAGTACATTAAAAGGGATGAAAGGAAGGGGCTGAGGGGACGCTGCAAAGAACCCTAGTAATGCCTGCAGTGCACCACGTGAGGTGCACTGACGGCACTGACCCCCTACGGCGATGGTGAAGATGGACGGTATGTTGAATAACGCTATAAAGTTCCTGGCACTAAGAGGACCCAAAGGAGATACTGAAGAAAAGAAGGACCATTATGGTAACTAGAGCAAACAGCCTGTAGCGGGATGTTACATTCCCAAAAGGTGTTCGGTAATTACTGGCCTTGGGACTGTGATGACTCACAAACCTAGCAACTCACTCACACCCTTAATTTCTCAGATGACATCCCCAACATATAGGATTCCAAAAGTCCTAAATAATTTTTTGAGGTCTTCACCAAAGCAAGTTTTTCTTTGAAATTCTTCAGTGAATTCACTGACATCCGTGAAACCGCTATATTGCATAAGAAATTGCATAATAGAGAAAATATGCCAAAACAGCATAATTATATATATATATATATATATATATATTATATATATTTTACATACATATATGTGTGTGAATCGGTTTGCAAAAGGGGCACAAGTATAGTTAATCGACAATCCGTAAAACTCAATAACATAAATGCAAAGGGCGTGGTACGAACTTTAAGATGCAATTCGTCGGTGGTATTTGCATAAATAATGTATTTCAGCCTGACTTCTCAAGGAAAACTAGGCTCTATTACCTTAAAATCTAGATTCTATATATTCGATCTGCAACGAAATCTGTAAGACGCTAACTTTCTTCAATGTAAATAAAATATAATGCATACTGCAAGAAATCCAACTTCTGCATTTGGTTAACAGAACTGCTATGCCTTGGGTTATTAATGAAAAGGTCCCTATACTCTTCACTCGGGCAATGTTGGAAGAAGTGATCTGACCTAACTCCTGATGATGGGACTCGATTTACACTACCTTGAAAAATTGTCTTCAGCCTCATACCCAAGAGGACATGTAAGTAATACCTATTCAGTATGAAAATATCACTTCTATTGAAATGCTACAGTTTAGACAATAACAGACATTGATCCACGGGGTGATTTCCATCCACACGGGTGGAAGTTTTGAAGTGAGCGATAGGGCGTCTGTTTTGCGCCACGAACTTCTGATTCGTACCATTTCTATTCTGAAATATTACTAATTCAACTGAAGCCAATTTTCCGGGTACCAGAAGGATTATGTGTTAATATAATTCCCTTTGGCTGCTTTCATCAATTTATATTCTCAAAGGTGAAGCATTTGCTAGCAATTTACGGTGATGCACGAAAAGCAATAAATTTCACTGCCTGAATTAAAATGTTTTAGCTTCATGCACTTACCTGATGAGTCAGTTCTCGTGGCACTTCACATCAGCGCGTGACTCTGGAAGTAAATGAAGGACTTTCAACAAAGCTGAAATAGTAACTCAGAAAATAAGGTCAATAAAGAACTAAGACTAGCCAGGAATAGGCCTACCGCTGACGCAGGGCAAAGCTTACAGAAAGTCGATCCCACTGATGCACTATATGTAAACGCCAAGTTAACTGGCGTGTAGGTTGAAATGACTCGCACATAAAACCCACACATCCAGGAAGGTCATGTACCGTATAAGTTAGCGCTTCAACGCCTTTTTGGTCGAAGGCTTAAATGAAGACACAATGAAATTAATATTTGAAAATTTGATCTCAGTATTGGGACCTTTCACTAGATGGGCGAGCTGGTCTACACCTTTTTTTTCTTTTATCCTTCCAGGGCATAAACTGAATTTGCCCAGCATAGAGAAACACTTTTATTGTGGTGATTTAGAGCTGGAATGTAATTATGTCCATGGCTAGATATCAAGGGCTCTTTGTAATCACTAATGACGAATACGAAAAAAATGAGAGAGAGTTTGAAATGACACTAAATCGTTTTGACCAAAGATAAAAAATACATAAAAAAATAAGGAGAAAAAGTTAGTCTGAACCTTTAAACTTAGTATGTCAAAGCATATCATGTCGCATTAATAAATGAAACAATCCACGGAGAGAGAGAGAGAGAGAGAGAGAGAGAGAGAGAGAGAGAGAGAGAGAGAGAGAGAGATTTTACTTGTCTGTCATCGCGCTCACCACGGCAGATCAAGCTGATATCTCTAGGTACAAAACTCTAAGCGTTTGGCAGTAATGTGAGGCCGAAATAATCGAAACATATAAAGGTCATGTGTTTTGTCATAACATCTGTTTGGCATTTAGTATCTCCGACTCAAATATGAGTTCCCCGTAGGAGGGTAATGCCGTCAGTGCACCTCACGCGGATCACCGTAGGCATTGCAGTACTTAAGGTTCTTTGCAGCGTCCCTTCGGGCCCTAGCTGCAACCCCTTTCATTCCCTTTACTGTACTCCCGTTCATACCCTCTTTCTTCCATCTAACTTTCCACCCTCTCCTAACAATCGTTTCATAGTGCAACTACAAGGCTTTCCTCCTGTTACATCTCTAAAATCTTTCAATCTCAACTGAAATGACCTCATAGGTCCCGGCGCTTGGCCTCTGGCCTAAATTTCATATTCAGCTCCATTCCGATCCACTCAAATATGACTTAGATATGCGAGTACATTATCTCCTAGTCATATGCACCATTTCAGCTCCAGATCAGAGTGGTGACGAAAAGCCACATCTAAGCTGTCGGATATACTGAGTGTGTTACAATGATCATCACAAGTTCTGGTAGTGGAACCTTCGAAATACGAGGCCAGCCAGCATCACTGGCATTGCTTGCGGCAGTAGAGGTCGTTGATTATGCAGCGGCCTATATCAACATTGACGCAAGCACGGCATCAAAAGTTTGCAAATGATGCAGATCACGCTACAATTTCCAATTCTTGTTTAGATCATTCTATGCGCATGTGAATTAGGCGGGTGGGGATGTGGAGTTAGTTAACTTTTTAGTGGTAGCTAAACGCGGTTACATGTTAACACACCAGATAATAAAACTATAAATATAATCGAAGAATTACTAGCGGCCAATTATATAGCCGTTTTATTATGGCATGCAGATATTACATTACATAATTACATGAACACAATGATAATTTCTTTAACCATCTTCCTTCATTGTCATTTTTTATCAGTTGCAAAGATCAAGGGCGATCCATCATCCAACACGATATTCGTATCATTTGATCGACATAAACACAATCTGGCTTTGCTAAAACCTTTCGTTAGAAAGATCAGTCAAATTTTTTATTTAAATGCTCAGTGAGATATTTTGAAAAATGTATTTTAGTGTCCACTTAACGTCTTTCAGTGAACACCAGCTTTGATAAAATTAATTAGTTGTCAGAGTTATATTAAAAAGGCAAAAGAGTATTCCGGCTCGTAGGTGACTCTTGATCTGTCATTGTATTTCGCTGGGTTGGGTTTCGAGTTCGTGGTACTAATTAATTCTTAATTCATTCATTAATAATCAGAATACCATGACGGCACCGTTCTCTAGACAAGATTTTAACAGCGATTTGGATCCTTTGTACCCAAGATGATCACAAATTGTTTCGTGATCAAAGCTGGCGACATTGCTCACTGTTTTTTCCAGTCCCAAATGGTTACTATCATCAGTGGCTTAGTAAGCCCATGAGAGAGAGAGAGAGAGAGAGAGAGAGAGAGAGAGAGAGAGAGAGAGAGAGAGAGAGAGAGAGAGAGAGTCACTAGACAAGAGCTGGCACTATCGGAAGAAGGTTCATATATAATAAACATAATTATCAAATGTAATAAATCTTGTATCTTATTTCCGTTGTCAAATGATCAAAATTGAAAACATTTCTAATATGTTTTACCCAGGCTCTGTAGAAACCAAAAACTGCTGCATTTTTGAAGTACGAGCTTAGATAAATCATAAGTCTTTTCACGCAACAATGCCAAACCAACAGAAAAAACTAATAAAAAAATTATTTATACCCTTTGTACCCAAAACGATCACAAATTGTTTCGTGGTCGAAGCGGGCCACAGTGCTCACTGCTACAGTGCTCACTGTTTTTCCAATCCCAAATGGCTACCATCATCAGTGGCTTAGTAAGCGCATGGACACACACACACAGAGAGAGAGAGAGAGAGAGAGAGAGAGAGAGAGAGAGATCTAACATAACTGTACCATTAAGTGATCGTTTTGACCTCACTGACACATATACACACTTAGAGAGCAAACCACGAAAGTCTTTAAAAAAAAACCTGTCAGATGAACGATATAAGGTTTTTTTATGAACTGCGAAAGTTCTAGAAACGCCCCAGTTACAAACGGAAACGAAATCTGAATGTCTGCGTGGACGTGATATTAAAAAATGGACCATATAATTCCTAAAATAAAAAATTTTCCCAGATGTGTTTTTGTGATAAGATTTGTACAACTATACACACACACACACACACACACACACACACACACACACACACACACATATATATATATATATATATATATATATACACTGTATATATATAATGAACACATGAGCATATATATATAATATATATACACTGAGATATAATGAACACATGAGCAGAGAGAGAGAGAGAGAGAGAGAGAGAGAGAGAGAGAGAGAGAGAGAGAGGACCATTCATACAAAATTATACGGTACTTTACTAGAAGAAAAAGAGACTGTTATACTAAAAACTTTCATGAATTAATTACCATTTGGTTATAACGCATAACCGTGACGTCACTACTAAAATAATAAACAGAAATTGCGTCAAGGTGATTACACATAAGTCTCCTGCAGTACATCCATCTTTGCAGACACGTATAAAAACATGAGCGTAAAAACGGAACAGTTTTCAAGGCCATTAAAAAGACGAAAATGTAATAGCCCCAAAAAATGTCTGTCTCAACTGGAGAGGGGGTTTGAGGTAACCATCCGAAAGATGATCACACTCGGTAATGGCTCCGGACGGTTATTGTAGCTGATTTAATTAGTGAATGTCGTAGTGTTTCAATATTTCCATTAATAAAGAGGTCTACCTTTTTTACGTAAATGCGTCATGTTCAAAATCTGGTCCGTCGAGATAACGAGTTATTGTGCATTAATTGTCAGTGTTATATGAAAGCAGAGAGAACGATTCCATATATGAATATTTACTCCAATCACTTACCAAATAGTAAACAGTCTTATTATTATTATTATTATTATTATTACTATTATTATTATTATTATTATTATTATTATTATTATTATTATTATTATTATTATTATTATTATTATTATAGGCACCGTTCCATGCACTGCATGATACAAAAGCAAAATCAGAGAAAACACAAAAAATCTGTAAGAAATACCCAAAGCTTTTGCAATTGCCAAGATTTTAAATCAAAGCAAACGTGAATTAGACGAGAACTAAAGATCCAATTCCAGTCTTTCGAAAGAATCAGCGATAATAAACAGGGAAAGTTTGTGGCAGCCGAGGGCTAAATTCTGAAGTTTAGAACTCTCTCTCTCTCTCTCTCTTGAGATTATGTGAATACACTGGAAATATTATGACACACCTACGCATGTATGTATGTATGTATGTATGTATGTATGTATGTATATATATATATATATATAGTGTATATAAATATATAGATAGATGGATAGATAGATAGAAAGATATATTCAACAATAAGCCATTTCCCCTAGCATGTTCTCTGAACCCCTTCTATAATAAAACTTCTATACCTTCAGCCGTTTCATACTTAAAAAAAAAAAAAAAAGCTACTGTGGCAAACTACCAGAGAATTGTCAAAAAGTATAACAAAATTCACGTAAGGGAGATTGCGCCATACATAGTTCTAAGCTACTTTTGGCAGACACACACACATACATGAGATCATATCTGGATTCCTTACCAATACGATAAATATTGAGTAAATTCAACTGTAAGTCATTCACCTGATTTGCTCATTTAGGAAGTAATCTTCTTGAGACGGACACAAAACACGAATTCGAAGTAAAAGTACCCTGTCATGACTTGCAATTACAATTACGTTATGCATGTTACAAACTGTCTGTTCAGGATAGATTCAAGTTGATGGTTATGTAGAATATTTTCGAAGTTCCTCCTCGTTTTTATTACAAAATGTCTTTATTATAATGATACTCTATCATTTTCATTTTCATTATCATTTTCATTGTCAAAATAATAAACATAATTTTTTTTAATGTAACCGGGAGTAAAGTTTGCGTGTTCTGATGCCTTGATAAACCCAGAACTCTCATCGTCTGGTGTTCCAAAGGTTCCTGATCTGGAACCTGTGTTGTTTTTAGCCTCTAGCAGCAACATGATTGTAAGTGGCTGCATGTACTGTCACAAGGTCAGTGAATGCCTAGGGCATGAAGGCGAATATTGTTTATCATACCTTTAATTGATATTGCACCGCACTCCTGCGTCACGACCGGCTATAAAAAAGGGAGCAGTGCACTTGTTCATAAAATTAATTGTTCACGCACGAGAGACAGCCATATATTTCATTTCCTACCCCACAATTTCGACGTCCATTTACTGAATGATATTTCATGCCATGCTATTAAGCAAATGCGAAAACGATACTTATTAACCAAAAGAAATTGCATTATCTATATGACTGTGGGTACGTTCCAGCGCAGGGACTTCTGGGGACAAACATAAATTACGGTTGCTCGTGAAACTCACGGCATGGCAATATTGCAAGAGCCAGTGGTTTCTGTTTGCGATGAAGGGCATTAGTTTATATTACACATATAGTACAGCATGTTACAATAGTAATGAATTTATTTGAAATGAATTTTGAAACTCCTGGAATTCATTTCATCTAAGAATGTTGCCAAAAGGACGAGAGTTGCTCCCGAATGGAAATGCTTTTGAGGTGTCTTGTGAATAATTAAAATAGGACATAAACATATAAACCACGGATATATACATGACACGTACTGCAGTGTGCAATGCAATAATTTTTCTTGCACAAAAGAGTTCTATAAAAAAATTCATTTTGTCAAAGGTTTTTTATAAATATTCCATGAGTTGAGCTTGGATGAAAAATAGTTTTACAGTTATTTGAACGATTAAAGCATCATAAAAACACATAAAACAAGATGGTGAAAAATCATTATTTATTTATTTTTCTCTTTTTTAATAAGTAGGATCTCTTCTTTTTGTATTTCCTTTTGCTTCCTCTTACTTCTTCCTAATGAACACCATATTCTTTGGAAGCTTGAATTTTAAGTCAATGGCCCCTGTAGTGGGCTTGTTCCATATGAATAGGTTTCATCTACTGAATAATAATAATAATAATAATAATAATAATAATAATAATAATAATAATAATAATAATAATAATAATAATAATAATAATAATAGTGCACCGGATTAGTGTTTTGAAACAGTGAACTCATTTCAACACACAAAAATATCAAAAGGTCAAGTGTTGTCACTGCATGAAGACATTGCATAATGCTCAATTAATGATGCAGGTGAAATATCTAATATTTAGCTTTTCACTGAACAATATCGTTCAACATGCCTTCAATGATGCTTCTTCATCAAGTAATTAAAAAATTAAATGATAATTTTAGAACGATTTGTTTCCTTCGTTCGTTTTACAAGGCTGACAATAAATGCATGGAGCACGAACGATCATAATTCGAATAACTGAACAGTCATGAAGGAACAGCAATGAATAAAACCTCAGTGAACAGAAAATCAATGAGACACCAATATCAAGAAAATAAACAAGTAAAAAATACGCCGAAGTGTCTTCGGCGCAATCGAGTTTTCTGTACAGCCGCTACAGCGCATAATCAAGGCCATCGAAAATAGATCTATCTTCCGGTGGTCTAGGTATAATTCTGTATGAGCCGCGGCCCATGAAACTTTAACCACGGCCCGAAACACGATTATAGCTAACTTTAACCGCTAATAAAATAAAAACAACTGAGGCTAGAGGGCTGCAATTTGGTATGTTTGATGATTGGAGGGTGGATGATCAACATACCAATTTGCAGCCCTCTAGCCTCAGTAGTTTTTAAGATCTGAGGGCGGACAGAAAAAAAGTGCGGACAGAAAAAGTGCGGACAGACAGTCAGAGCCGGCACAATACTTTCCTTTTCAGAAAACTAAAAACGATATAGTTAAACAAACAAAAATTGGTACATCAAATACAAGCAACAATGAATAAAATACCAATGAACTAGGAGTTTTTAAATCACAACTGAATAAAATAACATGCATACATACACAAATCATGCAAGCATACATACATACATCAAGACAAACTTTGTTCAAAAACGCCCACTTGATGTTTTAGCTCAAAACCATCACACCAAAACAATGAGCAATAAAATACATGCAGTAAAGACTAGCACATCCGGGAGAGTAGCTGATATATCTTCCCTGAATAAAAAATAAATAAATAAATAAGAGAGCATCCGTTAGCTAATACAATTATAAACGAAATTAATGTACAAGACCAAACGAATATAAGAGAAAAAACGGAAATACCTTGAAGAGAATACTTCCACAGAACAAACAAAAGACGCAAAAATAAATCAGAAAGAAAAAAATGAAAGTTAATAGAACGTCAGTGCTGAAATGCTGATGATTCAACAAAAAGAAATAAAGGAAAGAAGTGCAGGTCACACCAAAAGGTAAAAACCTGGCAGAACTCGTCGGTGATAAGATTACGGAAGTTTTTTTTTTTGTTCTTTTTTTTTTAGAACTAATTAAGCGGTCGATGTTCTATTTCTCTTTGGACTCGTCATGGTAATTAAATTCCGCCCCCTTTTCTATCTCAGGCTTTTGTCTGACCGAACAAACCTTTGTTTAATGGATTGAAAAATTCCTCCCCCAAATTAGTGGCTTGAGATGCCCCAAGAATGGGAAGCTGCGGTGGACACGTAAAGGAATATTATTGTCTCCTTTTCCTCCTCCTTTGTTCCGAGACATCATTTATTTACTCATCAAGGAAACGAAATACGTGTGATTTTTATTTTCTATGAATATTTTTCCATTCCTTTTTTACTTGAATTTTATTTGCAAGAAAACGTAAAATTCCCCAGGATCTTATCCTTGTTTTTTATTCAGTTCCATTTTTTGTAAGTAAAATATTTCAAAAGTTCATTTGTTATGGTACTTTCCGAGTTTTCTTAATTATAAAGATATTTCATCTTTAATCACAGGAGCGTTTGAAGTAAGTTTCAAATGCCAATGATTTTTTTCAACAAAACCGTGACTTCGACTCTACTATCATTTTCGCCGCTGTCCAGCAATGCTTGCATTCAGCACAGGGCAAATGAAATAAGCGTAAAAAAACTTTTCTTTTTCCATTGCCATCTACTGTGCTACTGTAGTTCTCGCAAGCTCATGGTTGTGAAGAATGTTATGCTATTTTCCATCACTGCAACGATACTTTTCGACGTGCTTCGTTTACAGTTCTTATGCTAAAAGACAAGAATAGCGCCTGTGAGCTTGATTTGGGATGGCAATACTCTCAGGTCATGGTAAACTGGGTTAACATTTTTCCGCTTCTCTCCCTCTTCAATTCCGTGGCCTTTATGTTTAGTTTTCCTCTAGGCAATGGATCCATGAAAGTGATAACATGGCAGACATTAGTAAAAATTCTTTAATGCCATGCACCGTCAGTCACCCATGTTTATGAAGGGTGCTTATGAATACTGTAATGAATTATTTTCAAAGCCAATAGCTATGCTGCACTAAAAAAATAACAACCGTCCCTCTCTTACATTTATGGAGAATACTATAACCCACCTCTCTTGGTCTTATTAGAAACAACACCTAACAACCGCGTTTACTGATACTAACAACAATAAACGTCATCCTTCGCTGATGTTAAAAAATATTGACTGAAACTAAAGGCTAGGGTGAAGATATCATAACCAAACCTCTGAACTTTCAAACCTGAAACGAAAAATATAATTTTTCCATTTCTTTCTAGTTCGTAAAACACATGGACATTTTAAACGAAAGCGTGTCCCTCTAATGAAATTAACGGGAGGTGATAAGCATAAGCTGCTATGAGATAAAGAGAGTAAAAGAGATGCCAGGATATTCTAAGCACTTCATCATCCCGTCAGACAATCCCAGAACAAGATCCAGCCTGGACGCGACGTCACTCATTTTCGAAACAAGCATCGCAGAGGTAATTTGGTACGTGATAATCTCATCAGTGCAAGTGGGACCATTCTTCCCTCTTCCTGGAGTGGCGAAAACGTAAAAGTGAAAACCGAGATGCGGGTGCAGTGGACGTGTCGCAAAAATGCGATAAAAATGGATGAAGAATTAGTGGCGGAGCGAGAATAATGAATAATGCTTTCACGATAAAACTCAGCCACGGTCAGCCACGGTCGGTCGTGGCCTATGTTGTTGGTACCTATAGCGCTGCCAGAAGTACGGTCATGGATAACTTTAACCTTCAATAAAATAAAAACTACTGAGGCTAGAGGGCTGCAATTTGCTATGTTTGATGATTGGAGGGTGGATGATCAACATACCAATTTGCATCCCTCTAGCCTTGGTAGTTTTTAAGATCTAAGTGCGGACAGAAAAAAGTGCGGACGGAAAAAAGTGCGAACAGCACAAAGTGCGGACGGACAGACAATGCCGGCACAATAGTTTTCTTTTACAGAAAGCTAAAAAGACAGGAGGGAAAGAGCAAATAAAAGATGGACGAGTAAAAACAAAATACGGATGAAATGGAAAATAAATGAATGAGTGAATGAGGTAAATAAATTAAATAAGGAAAATGTCAGAATGGAATGAAGAATGAATTAAAGCAATAACAGAGGAAATATATATATGGGCGACTGAATGGATAAATCTACAAAACAGGAGCCGGTAAAAGAAAGGGACAAGGGATGAATATAAATAAAATAAAAAAAGGATGCAGGATGCAAGAGAGAGAAAGAGACGAAGTAAACGAAAGCGAATTTCATGAAGACAAGAAAGGGAGAAAAGACAGAGGGAACAGGTGGTAGGAAGACGGAAAAGGGACCAAAATTCGTTCTTTTGAAAAGTACGCTTTTGTTTCCTAAAAATCTCTGGAAACTGAATCCATACGTGTGAACTATAAGCGGTTTTCACTGCTTTTCATATAGTAAGCAAGACAACAGACCCTCCACATCTATTAAATCCATCAGTGCTTCAGGTGAATCAGAAAAAGTATGGGATGAAGCATGAAAGACGCCATAAAATGAATTGAATTGAATCGAATATAGAATTTAGGCCAAAGGCCAAGCACTGGGACCTAAGAGGTTATTCAGCGCTGAAACGGAAGCTGGCAGTAAAAAGTTTGAAAGGTGTAACAGGAGGAAAACCTCGCAGTTGCACTATGAATCAATTGTTAGGAGAGGGTGGAGAGTAAGATGGAAGAAAGTGAATATGAAAGGAGGTACAGTAAAAGGAACGAAAGGGGTTGCAGCCAGGGGCCGAAGGCACGCTGCAAAGAACCTTAAGTAATGCCCACAGTGCACCTGATATGAAAGGAGGTACAGCAAAAGGAAAGAAAAGGGGTTGCAGCCAGGGGCTGAAGGCACGCTGCAAAGAACCTTAAGCAATGCCTACAGTGCACCACATGAGATGCACTGACGGAGAAGCCCGCAAAGTAAAAGGAAATGAAATGGAGGCTCAGGACCATGTAGATAGCGTAGCAATGCTTATGCCAGATTTTAGCGGCCGTCAAGTTACGCCAGTATAAGCCTTGTCTTCCATCTCAAGTCACTTGCTTCATTAACTTTCTATCTATTTCTTTCAAAGATAGTTTCAATTATTTTGACATATTTAACGGGATACTGTAGTGACGTAAGACGTTCCATAATATTTGTCTGTAAAAGCTGCTAAATAAATGTTTTGTAGGTCGGGAAGACCAATAGAGAGGGGTTTCTGAATTCCATACACTTCTGCAGAATATGTCCTAATAAAAAAAAAAACACTGACCTGTGCAACTCCTGCCTTTATGATCTTGCGAACATTTTGCAAAAACAAAATCTAAGCCTCAATGATAAAGAAATTAAGCAGCAGGGATGGTAATTATTTAATATGAGAATGCTATATTAAAAATAACTGTTTTTTTTTTTTTTTACAGAAGTGCGTGTTTTGGGGGAAAACACGTTCACTTCAACGCCTAGTGGCAGGAAAACTTGCCATCTCAAATTCATATTTATCGATATATTTTTTTTCAATGATGAGTATTCTTAGTTGATATGTGGCCTAAAGTAAAGATTCTCTGCAAGAACTGTGTATTCTTGTCCAGCCGATAACTGTTGGCCTTAATAGGTTAATGAGCAACCGGAAAGACTTAATTCATAAACAAACAAATAAATGCAAGTTTATTAGAACACAGAAAACTTAAAAAACAAGGTCAATCACTTCTAAATCCTTGAGTAAACATTTACTGCGTTGGTGTTTTTCTTGATATTCATTTCAGAACCAGAAAACGGTTATCCCTTTTTTTTTTTTTTTTAGCATGAATGCTGGTCGCAATCCACGAAGGGAGACTGCATATCAAACAGCACACGTCGCAAAGAAAATACTTCCTCGTCGTGGTTGAGCAAAACTGAAGCATTTCTCTCTTTTTTTTTCCCCAACCATTGCAAACTTTCCAGGGTTTTTCTTCCAGCGCAACATAGTGTTCGGTGCTCGGATGTTTCGTTTTAGAGCGTGGCGTAATGGTGGAAGTTTCTCATTTCTGCGGATTTTGAACGGACGGCTGCTGATTTGAAAACAAACACGGTGATTTCGTACCTGTATGTTTCGCGGTGCTTTAAATCTAGGAAATTTGATTTTGAATCGAAAAAATAGAGTTTTTTCCTACATTTCCTGAACATGTCTGCTACGCGAAGGAGTTCGTTTCTTACTGGCTCGGCAAGGGGTCTGATATGAATTGTTGGATACCGCTGAATTTCACGAAGGCTTTATTTGCAGTGCACCTTTAATTCATTATGGTGAAACGAAGCCACATTGCTAATTACTGATAGATAATATCTGATACTAAGCTGTAAACTACAAGTAATAGTACTTTTGCTTCTGGAATATTTATATTCTTTATGATCTCTCCGTGAACTGTTTTTTTTTTATTTGCTTCTTCTTTTTTATGTTGTATATAGTCTTTCCAATGTTTAAATTTTCCGCCCATTAGTGCTAGCACACTATCCAACTTTGTAGAGATGCAAAAGGCACTACGTTTCTTTTGTCCCTCTCTCTCCTCTCTCATTTTTCCCGTTAATCTTCTAGTATTAGGGATGAGATGAATATAGAATTTGGGCAAACGGCCAAGCACTGGGACCTATGAGGTCATTCAGCGCTGAAACGGAAATTGACAGTAAAGGGTTTGAAATGTGTAACAGGAGGAAGATATCGCAGTTGCACTGTGAATCAATTGTCAGGACAGGGTGGAAAGTAAGATGGAGAAAGAGAATATGAAAGGAGGCACAGTAAAAGGAACGAAAGGGGTTGAAGCAGCTAGGGACCGAAGTCACGCTGCAAAAAACCTTAAGTAATGCCCTCAGTGCACCGCACGGGGCTTTTAGTATTACGAGCAGATAACAAAAACAATTATACTACTTGATACTTTTAACTAAACAGGTAGTCAAGGTTTTCCAAAATCGTACATACATACAAAAATCCGTCTAACAGTACCCCAACAATCTGTCTAGAAGTATCGGGAAAGGATACTGAAGCCAATTTTGAAATTGCTTTAATCAAGAGGGACAGGACCGACCAGCGCATCGCCGTCTCCCAGAACATCTTGAAAGGCATCTGACAAGGCCACACTTGATGGACTGGACTGCGATACAACATTATTGCTAAACCATCCGGTGATTCTGAGGAAACACTTCCCATCTTCGTTCCAGAGAATGAAGCAGTGATCTAGAACAGCGGAGGTGATGTATCCTAGGAGAAAGCATCCTAGGTATTACATCCTCAACATAAGTTTACATATACACATGAGGAAAATACTCCAAATAATACTATAAACATAGAGTCCATAAAATAAATCCTTCGGAGGAAAAACAATGAGCGAAATAATGATTTTCATCTCCTTACCCTGTTGTAAAAACTCCCTCTGTAAAAAGCAAGAGGAACTGGTGTTTTTAAACCATTTTTTAAGGCAATAAAAAATGAAGCCCAACGAAAGAGTTCATCTTTAAAAATACCTCATCACGCCAGTTTTCCAGTATGTCAATACACAATCGTTTACAATGACCGGTCACATATGCAGTACATTATAACAGCTTCAGAATGGAAATATGCAAACTGCTGACCGAAAGAAATGATAAATTAAGGGAAACGGAACATATTCACAGAGTCGCAAAAGTCATGAAAAATATGGACTGAATGTCATCCAAAAAGGGCAAGAGAAAAATGGAGAATTTTGCCACCAACGAGAAAGGATTGTGTCAAGGAGAGGCGGGCTCTATGCAACCCGTGAGCAGCCGCCCACAATCCTTCACTCCGCTAAGGTAAAATAACCGCATTTAAGAATACATGAAAATTTTTACATATATGAAACCAATAATCATGTAAATCGCAGGCTGAAATAAACAAAATTCCCCTTTTTTCATAATAATGCTTGTAACCTTTAAAATTTATTGTCAATTACAAAAAATATAATCGGTCAACCACTAATAAACGTCCAGGATATCAGACCATCAGAAAAAATATGTTTCCGTGTTAGAACGAAATAAGTCATACAATAAAAAGAAAAAAAAATGAAACAAAGAATGAAAAAAAGAGCAAACAAGAACTATGGCTCTTGTCCATAACTCCACGGAAAGGCGCGAGAACTCAAGTCCCCACAGACACGCACCAATAAGAGAGACCAATCAGGTGTACCTGCGAAACGACGCAATCTAACTACCTCTTACTTTATTTCATTTTCCACTTTCAATCCCCGACCACAACTGCCCCTAACCCTATTTTATCCCACGCCCTATCCCATCACAGTCTACCTGAAGTGGGAGAGCGAACGCAACAGGATTTAACGGGATTTCCATTTGCGCAATTGGAACTTCAAAAGTTCAAGCGAAGATGCAACGCATTACTACCGTATAACAATTCTTCTTGTATGTTGATATTTAATTACATTTTTACTTACTTATTTATTTATTTATTTATTTATATGTTAATTTATTTGATCTTTTCTCATAACTGCTCTTTCTTTCTGTATTTCCTATTACCTCCTGTTACTTCTTATCATTTCAAGTCAGTGGCCTCTGTGGGCATGTTCCTTATGAATAGGGCTCATTCTGTGACTAATAATAATAATAATAATAATAATAATAATAATAATAATAATGGTAAAAACGTAGGCGAAGATCTCAGTAAGTTCCAAAAGGCCGTAAATGCGAATGCCAGTGTTTCTGTGGTTGCTGATGATGATATCTTGGATCATATTCAATTAATTTCCTCTACTGCTCAAAACTGACTATATAACTTCAGCGGGAATTTTCTGGGATGAAAGGTTTTTTTTGAGAGCACAATTTCTTTTAAAGGGGCCTCAAACTTTACGAATTGTATCTCGGTGGATAAACGAATTGTAAAGAAAGGCCTTTTAGTTCCCAAAAAACGCAATATAATATAAGGTCACACTTCATTGTTGTGCTAGATTTACCATTCTTATTTTTTCTCTTTTGTGAGTGTTTGTATTTCATTAACAAACGTCAGACGAAATTAAGTTATGCATGTATTTAATAATCTATCTGTAGTTATCTTTTGTCTCTAATCTTCTCTTCTCCTTTCTTTATCCTGTTACTTCATTATGCTTTTCCTTCCTACAGCTTCAGCTCAGTGCAAATCCCTTTTCTACGAATCTGCTCGGGAGATTACTCCTTTACACAATACCCTTACTGACACTATTTCATTTCTGTTCAACGTTTCGAAAAATGTTCAGTGAAACTCTCCATAATGGCTGCAGAACGTATCCTGATGTTAATGACCTCTCTTTCCTCTTCTCCTAAAAATTGTGCTTGGAACATTTTTTAACGTTTCAGTAAAAAATTATCACAGATATACTAATAAATGCTAATGATGATGTCACATAGTATTCGCGTATATGTGTGTGCGTTTATGTCTGCATATATGTATGAGTGTTTGTGTGTGTGTGTATATATATAATATATATATATATATATATATATATATATATATATATATATATATATGTATATGCCTATATAATATATATACATATATATATATACATATATGTATATACATAAGTATATATACATTTATATACATTTATATACATATATATATATATATATATATATATATATATATATATATATATATATATATAGATATAGAGAGAGAGAGAGAGAGAGAGAGAGAGAGAGAGAGAGAGAGAGAGAGAGAGAGAGAAAGTGACGCAAGGAAATTTTTTCTTTATTCATTCTAAAACCCGTGAACCCAAAATGAAAATAAACGAAGGTAATTATTATTTGACATTAAGCGAGGAGAAATGTTGAAATCAATACACTTAAAAAATGAATAATGGGACAATGAACCAGTCAGTTAATTACTGTACTGAATTAAAAGTTTTACCGACTATCAAGAGCAGAGCGTCTATTGGATGTTTCTAAATTTCCTGGTGTGTTATTTGGGAAATTTATAGTCACTAATAATTCATCCACAGTTATTCTGCTCAATACAATTTTGCCTTTATTATTTCTGTCTTTGTTTTGTTCATTGTTTTTTTTCATTTAGAATGAAAGAATATTCGACTTGTCTGTATAATCAATGAAGTTGTCTCTTTTACAATGTTACCCCCTTATTTTCTCTCTGATTTTCTATTTTTCTTCATATCTGTTTTTTATTCAGTGCTGCAAGGAGGAATATGTAGAATTCTGCCCAAGGGCGTTTTGCTATTCATAGCGCGTTTACTCAGCGTTCTTCCGGCCGTTAGACTCTCACTCTTTGTTTCATTCGCTGTTGTTTTATTCAGCGGTGCGCTGAAAAATGCTGCTCCCTTTACAGCGGCTCTGTCCTTGGTGTTTTATCAAATGCTGATTTGTTCTCCCTATTTTCACCTGAGTTCTCCTGATCGTTGTTCACATCTGGGATTTTATCCATGATGGATTAAATAGTTCTCCTTGTGTTTAAACTCGTTTTAGCATTTTGTTGATCTTTCCATCTTTCTGCTACTGCTTTCCAGTTTATTGAAGTCCTAAGATTTTTTTTTTTTTTTTGCGCCAATGATTCTCTGTTTGATGTGGTTCTACTCCCTCAGACTCTCTTGGCTGATACTCCAGAAATTTTCCTTGAGAGATGATGAAAAGCACTGTGAAATCTAATCTTTTTAGATTGCTTCCCCAAAAGAAAAATTTATGATTTGTAAACACAATAACGATGCCTCGTCACAAGAATAGTTTATTTTACTTCTCTGTTATTAACATAACATGAAATCATTTTCATGCGGAAACGAGTTTTGCCCTTTCATACCGTACTTTTCACCACCTAAACAGTACAAGGGAGAAAATGCATTTTATACAATAACAGCTCAAAGAAAGCCAGCGTGTTGCCGCTAGATGAACACCGTACTTATTGCAAGCTTGAATTTCAAGTCAATGGCCACCGTGAGCTTGTTCCATAAGCATGGGGTTCATCTTCTGAATAATAATAATAATAATAATAATAATAATAATAATAATAATAATAATAATAATAATAATAATAATAATATGGTTATTGTGCAATACGCTTCAGCTAGAATGCTAGATGAACATCATATTTCTTGGAAGCTTGAGTTTCAAGTCAATGGGCCCCAGTGAGCTTGTTCCATAAGTGTAGAGTTTATCTTGTGAATAATAATAATAATAATAATAATAATAATAATAATAATAATAATAATAATAATAATAATAATGATTATTGCGCAATAACGCTTCAGAAACATTGTATTATTCCTGACAACAAAAGTCCCGCGGTATGCTCATAATGTAAATGCTACTTGTAAACTGCATTTCAATTTCCTATTTGCTTTCCGACGTCAGATGAAAAGAATATGAGCGTTCGAATGAAACCGATAATAATGGGTCGAGGAAATTAAACAGGAGACTCTTCTTGGTATTTTGGAAATTAACTGAAAACTTTACTTTTGTGCGACGACACAGTTCATGAGGTCGATGGCATAAGAGTTATTGTGATTTGTTATTGCAAAACATTTCTGCAGTTTTAAAAAAGAATATATAAATACGTCAATAAATAAATAAATAAATAAATAAATAATAATAATAATAATAATAATAATAATAATAATAATAAAATTTTGAAGACGAAATAGAAATCATAGCAATATTTTTGTTATTAATAATATTTGAATTACTGGCCTTTAAAGATTCTGTAAATTAAAAAATATTTTCTCATATATTTCCATTTGATTTTTGACTTTTTAAATAAAACAATTATAGTAAAATATCTTAAGAGTGATGGACCGTGAAGTTTTCAGTCTACAGCAATAACCGTTTACATGTCATATGACGTAAGCAGTCATAAACGAAGGTTTTATGAGTTAATAATTTATCAGTCAGTACTTTTGAGCTTTACAGGTTTTTTACGGTTGATTTCGAAAATACACAGAATATATTTTCAATATTATGGAAATATTCCTGATAAATTAAGCTCTTCATATCATTCTATAACTGAGACAATGGATGGAGATGGTGTTGTGAAATACCTTTGGTATAAATATTCTCAGTTCCGAACAGACTCGCTTATTTTCATATAAATACAAATACACACACTGGATATATATATACATATACATAAATATACATATGTATATATACATATCACATTTATATATATACTATATTTATATATATTTATACACACACACACACATATATATATATATATATATATATATATATATATATATATATATATATAGAACCTAATTTCACATTTACTAAGAAGATAGGTATAAAACATACATGTGCTGAATGTGAAATCCTCTCTTACTTATCAAAACTCATGAAGTAACTCCAATGCAATCATTAGATACATCATTCGGTCTCATCGATAAGACATGCTGTCGCTGTCTTTTTCACTTATATACACGTAGTTCTATAAATGAAAAATGGGAAAATTATGTTCCTGATTCATTAGCCCCGCATTCTCCAAAATATTTAAAACTTTTCCCATGTGCACAAACCCGAAAGCTTTCATAACGGAGTATTCCCCTACGCCACATGGAATCAGTTATTGAAAGCTTGTTAACAAGGTATTTAATTAGAGTCAAATACTAGGTGAGGGGTATCCAACTCTACCTCGACTGTAAACCTCACTTTTCCTTCGGTACCAGGGACGGATGCCATGTACTGTAAGTTTTTGGTTGGATTATGATTTTTCAAGATTCGGTTTGTATTTCAAGGAAATATGCAAATGGAATTAAATATGCTATTTATTCCTATGCGGATACAGTCCCCAGTCTTTTATACAGGTGTATCACTTCTAAAGCCGTGTTTTCACACGGCGGCTGCGTCCGCGCGGTTGCCGCCGCGGTTTCCGCCTCGTGTGAACTGGTTGTAAGGCAGGAGGTTTACTCGAGAAGCGTGACTGCCATAATTCCGCAACCTCTCGGAAGTGCCAAGTTACTGATCATAAGTATAAGCAGAACGATGACTTCTGCTACTCCCTGTACAGTCTGACACAGGATGACAAGAATGATACGGCATGCGCCAGAGTAAAGCCTACATGATGATGACCTTTCATTCCACGAAAACTTCAGGGGAACCCTCTGTCTCTTGTATAGACCACAGAGAACGGTATGATAAAAGTTTTCTGGAATCGCATCTAAAGGCAGAAATCTTGGATATGATTCTATGTTATGTAGTTCACCCGCATCACGCCCGTTACAGCACGAACGAGCCCTTGGCGGCTGTGGTCCAGAAAGCATGGACAAGAAAGAGGAAGAGGTGTCAATCATTCATCCATTTACCTCAGCCTTATGCTAGCTGGTGAACCTTTGGCAAGCTAATTCATGTGAATGAGGAGTTCGAGTCGCTACACAACATGTTAAGAAGCCCCCACAGGTCCTAAGGAGAAGGCGTTCGAGGACTTAAGGGTAGCATCCCAAAGGTAGAGTGAAGTGAAGGTGATCTGTTAGCGCCAGATCCCTGCCTTCAACACCCGAATCACCGCAGTTTCTCCTGAATACGAGGGAAGAGGTAATGTTCCTAACTTTGCGACCTTTAACCCGAACTGGTTTGGTGTGGGGGGGGGGGTTGTTCAACCCATCCCATCTCCGGACAACTGGGCACGCTTGTGTGCCCGTCTCAAGAAACCAGAACGCTACGGAAGATATTAGAATTTAATGGCATAAAAATAGCAGAACAATTTACATAATGAGATAGTACTGTTACGAAGAAGAGGAGGATATACAAGGTTCAAAGGACTTTAGAAACTAAGTTTCAGGACAATATATTGAAGGATCCTCTCTCTCTCTCTTACGCTGGATTATTCCTAAATTGTGCAGTGAGTAGGAACTTCACACTTCCTAACCCATTTCAAACTTTCACCTTTGATAAAACTCCCCATAATGTATACTTGTAATCACGAAAGATCACTGAGGAGAGACAGAGAGATAGAGAGAGAGCAAAGCAGTCACGTGCTGTCATGTTTACTAATTTGTTTTCTTATGAATGTAAGGAAAAACAAAGTTTTTAGAAAAGAAAGGAAACAATGGATTAAAAGCGGCAAAACAGACACTTTATGATAACAAAGAAAGGAACTTCTAACACAGAAAGCCTGTTTGTACTGCCATATGATAATGATTTCGAAAAAGATATCCCCCATCTCCTTAGGAATTTTGGAGTTGTTATGGCATTTGCGAACAATACAACAATGAAACACGTATCTATAAAGAACTCGCCCGATAAAACAAAGTCTTGTTGTAACTTTTATATCAGTGAAACGGGAAAAACCCTGGAAAATAGAACAGAACAACATAAAAAAGATGTGTGAAAAATGCACTGGTGAACAGAAGAGTTTCAGTACATTTTAGTGGAAATGATCATACCATCAAAAAAGGTAAGTTTATACTGATACTGCACTTTAAGAAAACCTCACTGAGTCTACAAGAAAGTTTCTTCCAAGAACATGACTATCAGTCACGGCATGTATAGAAAAACTTGATCCATTAATTTCAAAAGGAATATGCAAGAAGCTTAAATCTCATAAGGAAGGTAGCTGAGAGACGGGAAAAGGGGGAGCGAGCTCCCGCAAGATAATCGGATCGGATTTTGTAAAAGTTGTCGTGTCGCTAATGAGGGTATGACTTCGCCTACATAACACCTTCCAGGGGCAAATACTTGATTTCCAGCCGTCTGTATGTTCGTATGTACTGTCTTGTTAGCAGATATATATATATATATATATATATATATATATATATATATATATATATATATATATATATATGTTGAATTCCTACCACTTTGTATCGGTCCTCTGAAGAAGGCATAGTTGGCAATAAAGCCAGCACCAGTCAGGATTTACAACTGTTTTTCGCTTATTCCTTGTGGTGTTTGGTACATGAAAATCACGTATCAAGTGTGATCGTATATATATATATATATATATATATATATATATATATATATATATATATATATATATATATATATATATATATATATATATAATATATATATATATATTACTAAAAGGACCTCATTCAAACTGGATGGTATTTAATGGAGTTTTTATTCAAAAAGTTACAAGCTTTCTTGGACAAACAGTCCACATTATCAAGTATCCGTACGGATACTTGATAATGTGGACTGTTTGTCCAAGAAAGCTTTGTAACTTTTTGAATAAAAACTCCATTAAATACCATCCAGTTTGAATGAGGTCCTTTAGTAATTCTACTAATGCACAGAACAATTGTGTATGTGATAAAGTTAATAATATATATATATATATATATATATATATATATATATATATATATATATATATATATATATATATATATATATATATATATATATATATATATATATATATATATATATATATATATCTGTATCGCTCTCTTCTTATTCCCCGATTTTCTGATGCCAACCGTTCTTGTCAGTTCACCTGTTTTCTCACCTTCAGTCTTTTGCTACCCTCCTCAGACTGCTTCTCTCACCTTTGAATCACTCTTTTCCACTTGCTCTTCCATTCTTAAGTTCCTCAACTCAACCAGTGTCAGCAAATATCATGTTCAGCTGATAGAGATGATTGCAATTTGCAAATATCTTTAACCCATAATGAACTCAGTTTCGGGTAGATATTTTCATCATCATCATCGCCCCTGCAGTAAGCAGTTCTCTTTGTCAATCGTTCTTTTTATTTACTCCTCCTTTCTCGTCTTACCCACTCACACTGCTTCCTTCCTACTTTCTTCTTGAAAGCAGGAAGAAATTTTGTTACTTAGTATTTCTCGTTTTATCTCATCCTTCTCACATCCATTGGTACCATAAGTCTTGTAATCTTCCCTTACTTACATCCTTATTCTTTGCTTTCTTTTTCCCACTCTCATCAGCTTCTTCCTACATTTTTTCTAAGCATGGTTTCATTCGTCTATCTACATTTTTCTTCTTACTTGCTTCCTGGACTTCCTTCATTAGTTCCTCTTTCCTTCTTTTTCATTCTCCCATTCTATATTTAATTCCGCCACTCGTCTTTCATTCACCTACTTCTTCCTCTTTCCTTCAGCTTTCATTATTCTTCATTTCATCCAGTCCTCCATCCCTTTTTCACCTATCACTGTCTTCCGTCCCCTGTCTATTCATTCTTCCCTTATCTTTTATGTTCACCAATTTTGCTCCGTTCCTCCTGACGTGTATATTAGCACTCTGCCAAACGTTGTCACTTTGACCAAGACTTCTTATTAAATCCGGAGGGAGGAGCGCATTTGATTTCCTCCACTCTGGTTCAGTTCTTCCATCGTCATTCGTTCTTGAAATTCAAAGGAAAACGAAAGAATTGTTATGATATTATCACGTACCTTATCACGTCAAATGAACCGAGTGCGCGAAACCTTTAGGGTGCTTGTTTGCAAAATGTATGATATTTCGTGATGGCTGTTTCTTGATTTTTGAACTGGGGGGACATAGATTTCCATCATTTTCTTGGCTTCTTTTATTAGCTCCTTTATTTCTTGTCCTTTCACGTCCATTTTGAAGAAGGAGAGTGAGTGCTGGGTGGATCTTGTTTCAGAAACTGTCTGATGATGTTTATTTATTTCTCTGTTTCCCTTGGTAGTCTTTAGTTTTTCTTAAACGCTCCCATGAGATTTAATCTTTATATTTCCGCATGAATATTACACAGACAGCCTGGTCATAAATGTTTGTGTGGAATTAAGAGAGACAACGAGACTTCTTTCACTGCAAAGATTATAAGCACTTATCAGTGGTCAGTATTCACAGACCGAAAACGTCATTGTCTGAGCTTAGTGTGATAAACTGGTGTTGATAACCTCTTCCCTCGTCTGCTTACATTGGTTCCTTCTTGAGCTAGTCTACACTGAAGTCACTTTCTTGCCTTGTAGTTACTTCACTTTTCTCTCTCTCTCTCCGAACGACTCTTAATTCACTATTGGGCGTGTTTTTGCCTTGTAGTTACTTCTCTCTCTCTCTCTCTCTCTCTCTTCGAACGACTCTTTATTCACTATTGGGCGTGTTTTTTTCCTGTGGTTGTTGTCATATTTAAGTAACGTTTAAACCAATGCAAAATAATCAATTGCCTCTCCATTTCCTCATTCCATGACATCATTTTGCTCTTCATTTTAATGGTCCATTTCATTTCCCTGGAAATGAGAGGTTATATCTTTCGCCAACTTTATCATTCTTTTGTCAGTTTCTGGATCCTGCAAATTCCCGTTGCCACATCACCGTTATCGTGATTAAGTATACCACAAAAATCGATCGACATGTCCACCTTTTTATTTTCTCCAGACTATAATAGGTAAGTTTCACACACGGAAGCGCTACGCAAGAAATTCCCTTCAGTACAATCTTTCAATGCAGTTGTTGTTAAATTTTCCTGGTTTCAGAGGAATGCCGTCAACATGAAAAAGAGAGATGGAAGCAAAACCAAGTCTAAAAGCCACAAGATTGTAATCGAGGTCTTCCCAACTCTTGGCTTTAGTTGTCTTTAATCTCCTTTCTTTTTCCTCCTAAACTCGTTAAGCAGAAAAGACCTCTAACTCATCAGGCTTAACTCTTACCAATATAAGCTGAGGGAAAAGCTGGATAATGAACGGTCCCCCTTTTTTTTCAGGTATAAAAAATAATACGTCTTCTCTATATTAAATTATTTTCTTCATATTCAATTGCCTTTTTGTTGCTTGTTTCGCCTCTTTCCCGACGCATTAGTTTTGGAATTAGATGTTCGACTGACAACATTCTAGGGGATTTAGATGTTTCGATATATCACTGTACTTGGCAAGACTAAAATGAATGATGTTTGCTGATTAGTCTGTTCGCTGTTGGTCGAGTACTGTGAGGTTCCCAAATTAAATGAGTAAAATCACGGAAAAACTTAGGCGATAAAATGTTCCGCACTCTGAGAAATTCTAATAAACCTTTTACCAAGAGAGAGAGAGAGAGAGAGAGAGAGAGAGAGAGAGAGAGAGAGAGAGAGAGAGAGAGAGAGAGAGAGAGTCACTTCTTCAACAGTGGAAAGACAAAAGCTATAAGAGAGAGCCCTCACTTCTCCAATAGGAAGAAGACACAATAAGTTACCAAGTGTGTGTGTGTGTGTGTGTGTGTGTGTGTGTGTGTGTGTGTGTGTGTGTGTGTGTAAACGTGAGTGTGTCCACATTCCTCCAGCAGTAAGGAGAAAGAAGGAAAAAGAAAACGCCTGATAAATTTACAGGGAACGTTTCCACAATCGACTTCTATCTGCCGAATGGATGAAGGGAAGGAGTTTTAGAAATAAATGAATAGCCTACCTACTGTATATGGGTTAATTCAAACTCGTTATTTTTTTTTATTACATTTTCGCCTTCATATTATATTTAAATATTTTTTTTCCTTCTCCCCATTCACTTGCCCTGGTTAGGGCACTGTCACTCCATCTCCTTCTCTCTCTCTCTCTCTCTCTCTCTCTCTCTCTCTCTCTCTCTCTCTCTCTCCTAA
>NC_089751.1:48368116-48453116 GCF_040412425.1 Macrobrachium rosenbergii | reverse complement strand
ATCGCTAGAAAAGATTTAAAAGTCGACTGCAGATGCTTCACTTAAATTAAACAATTACAAACAACAGTAATTCCCTTAGACATACTACATATTTGTAAAGGTATATATATACTGTATATATATATATATATAGTAATATATATATATATATATATATATATATATATATATATATATATATATTATAATAAATATATACACATATATGAATGTATATGTGTGTGTATATAAGAGAAACATCCTAAGGAGCCTTGTTCTTAGTTATGTGATTATGTAAACTTCTAGGAAGGTTGGATATGGTTTTCCAATGGTATTGCCGGATGAACATAACATTCGTTTCAGTGTGATGAACTGATTACTAATTTGTGCCTGAATAGCAAGTTTCTGGGGAAAGCATATCATATCTGTCTGGCGCAATGCCTCTGCTTGGACCTGCAATACATCTACTTTGAATATCTATCCTATACCAGCAAGCTTATGAGTCGTCTACAAATCCCAGCTATTTCAATGAAATGTTACGATATTTCAATAAAGCGTTATGGCCTACAAGCAAGGGAACTTTAAACTATTATTATTATTATTATTATTATTATCCAGAAGATGAACACTATTCATATAGAACAAGCCCATAGGGGCAGTCAAAATTCAAGCTTCCAAAGAATATGGTGTTCATTTGAAAGAAGCAACAGAAGGTAATGGGAAATACAGGAAGAGGAAGTGACATATTAAAAAATAAGAAATAAATCACCAAATTAAAAAATAAATAGATAAAAATGTAAGTAGGCCAAAGGAATTTTCCTGTCTCTATTTTCTTTACTTATTGAGCTGGAAATCCCCCCTGTGTCCACAAGTACCAACCACGAAAAAGTCTGGGCCGTTTCATTCAACTTAACTGAAAACTAAAATTAAGAAAACTTAATTGACATTTTCTTGGGAACTCACCGGCAAACGATGCCACGCGAGGATGAACAAAGCTCTTAGTCAGAAAAAAAAAAAATCAGTCAGTTATCTAAGACTGGAAAATGGAAAAAAAGGGGGAGTACACAGTGAAGTTCATAATCAAGTATGACATCTTTTTTACCTGTTTCCATTAATATTATTATTGTTATTTATGATGAAAATGTTAAGGAAACCCTGCAGAGGAATGAGCTAAAGGTTACGATCTTGACAAATAGCTTTTTGAATGAGAAAGGAGAAGTAAAGGATAAGAAACAAATGGAAATGAACATTTCCCAACAAATATTGAGCCGAATTGATTAAATCAAACAAAAACCAAGTATCAGTTAAAGAAACTGACCATATTTACTTTTAAATAAACAACACAAATAACAATAGACGTATTTAAAGGCAAGAACTTCAATAAAATAACTACAGAAAATATCTCATGTATATAAATAAATAAATATATAGATATATATATATATACACATATATATGCAAAAAACACAGCGTTTTCACTATGTTTTAACGAAGATATACAAACATCTCCACATCTAAAAATAAAATTAGATTTATATGTATCATCGCTCTTACTCCTTCAGAAAAGAAATCTCTGACAGCGACACGATTCAGTCCAATCCGATGAATTTCTTAAAAGGTGAGGGGTGAGGGGGCGAGGGTCGATTGCATTTTCACTCTATTGTCAAGAGTCGGATTTCGAAGCCCTTTTAGACGCAAGACATAATTGTTCGCCAGGTGGCCTCTCAAACGTTTAATATAGGGGAAGTGAAAATCTCACTGTATCGTAGACCAAGGTGACTTTTCCAGAACTTGAGATTTCTGACATTCGATTCTCTTTGTTGCGTGAAAATTACGAACCCTTTGGCTCCGTAAGGGGCTGGTGCCGTCAGTGCACCTCATCCGGTGCACTGTAAGCATTACTTAAGGTTCTTTGCAGCGTCCCTTACCCCCAACCTTACCTTCCACCCTCTCCTAACAACTGTTTCATAATGCAAACTGCTTTGAGGTTTCCGTCCCGTTTCACCTCTCAAAGTTTTTCACTTTCATCTTCCGTTTTCAGCACTGAGTGACCGCACAGGTCCCAGCTTTTGGCCTTTGGTCTAAATTCTACATTCTATTCTGTTCCAATCTATTCTATTTTATTCCACGAAACTTTGGAAAATCTGAAGAATCCATTTCAATTGCAGATCTGAACGTCATCCATAGCCTGAGATATGCAATAAATGATCGACAAGGATTTCCATTTATTCTCCTCTCATTTTTCCTGAACCTTGCAAACAAATATTTATTCAAAGACATTTATTTGGGACTGTTTGGTCATCTCAGATGATAAGACTAGTTGCCTTACGTGTCTTGTGCCCATAGAGCCAATGTTTGTAAGTCTCAGTTAGTGCCATTGCCTTTATATTTACATCTATATAATATATGTATATAATATATATATACTCGTATATATATATATATATATATATATATATATATATATATATATATATATATATATATATATACTGTATATTCATATACACATAATCATACAAATATATGTATATTTACACATACATATATTTGTATATATAGATACATACACCATATAAACTATATCTATACATACATTACATATACACATACACACGCACACACACACACACACACACACACATATATATATATATATATATATATATATATATATATATATATATATATATATTATATAAATGCACTGACCAAGGTTTAACAACATTGACTAAATAGTCACCATATCACATAAGGCAATTGAATTTGTCATCTGAGATGACCTAGCAGTCACAAATACAACCAAATTTTCTGTTATTCACCTCTGTGAACAAAAGGGCGTTTGTGGACAACCTTCAGGAAAAATAAAAGAAGCGTCAATGGAAGTCCTCGTCGGTCACTTATTGCATCCTTCAGGCTACGAATGACGCTCAGATCTGAAATTGAATGAGATGCTCCAAGATTTCCAAAGTGTTCGTAGAATACAACAGAACAGAACAGAATACAATAGAACAGAGTACAGAATTTAGGCCAATGGCCAAAAGCTGGGACCTATGAGGTCAGTCAGTGCTGAAACGGAAATTGAAAGTAAAAAGCCTTTGAAAAGTGAAGCAGGTAAGATGCGGCCGAAGGGACGCTACAGAGAACCTCAAGTAATGCCTTCAGTGTAATGACGGCACCAGTCCCCTACGAAGCCAAAGGGTTCGTCATTTTCGCTAAAGAAGAAAATCGAACGTAAAAAATCCCACGGCCTGGAAAGGTCACCTCGTATACAATACAGCGACATTTCCCTCCATCAAATGTTTTAGAGGCCACTTGGCTAATGATTAGGCGGTGGGTCTAAAAGGACTTCGTAATCCGACTCTTAATAATGGAGTGCAAGCGCAATCGACCCACTCCTTCACCTTTAAGAGATTCATCAAATAGGATTAAATCATGTCGCTGACAAAGATTTCTTTTCTGAAGGAGGAAGGGCGTTGATACTTTTAACATTTTAAATCTGATTCTTTTTCCTGATTTGGGGATGTTTTATACCTTCGCTTCATTTTTTGGTAAGTTGTACGCACATTTTTCGTCATATACAAATCTTTGAGTGACATATATGCATTTTCAGAAACCATTATATTATACTTTTCTGTGATTTCACACATTACCTATCGGATTTCGACAGTTTATTCTTTAGGTTTCGACAGACTAAAGTCAAACTAGGGCTCCAGTAATCGACATTTTTCTTTGACATTTTATCTCCACAGACCATGATCGAACTCAAACTATGCAGCTGTAAATGGAATGAATTCTCTTTATAGTCCCTCGCTTATTCCCACAGTTCCCAAACAAACTCTTCGGTTTACCGAGTTAGATTCCTTTCATGAATGTCGGAGACTGTCAAAAGCTGTCGCCTCACGATAACACATGTTACTTTAACACCAAACCGGACGGCTTGAAAACCTGATTCGTCTTCTTGTGTGCCGCAAACGAGGTGGAGTCGTAACTCCGGACAGTTTGGCGATTCATTTCCTGCTGTGTATCCCAACTGCAGTTACGGATATGAAGATAAGAAGTGGAATATGTTTTCTAATGAATATTCTTCTCAAGATTGCCGCAACAAAATTTGACACCCAGATAAAGGGAGGGAAAGATCTCTGTAGTCTGTGCTGATTACTCAGTAGAGTTCATATCACAGTCAGAATTCATGAAGGGTAATGTCTGTCTGCTATATAAAGGAACTACTTCAGCACCGCTCTAATACGGCTCCCAATTATTGTCTCGTCGCCTGATTCCCCGAACTTCTCACGAGCAAAGTTAATCCTGGAAGGAATTAGAAACCAGAAGTCCTGGACTTTATGGTGTCCGGCAGTCTTCTTGAATCTTTGCGTGTGACTCTCCCTGGATAAACTATATGCGGAGTTAGACGAGTAATTTTACTTTTCTGCGAATTGCATACTCTGTTTTCTTACCTTTAAAAACAATTAAACGGTTTGATAAACATGTATGATTCGTTATATCGATCAGGCAATAAAAGGAACATATTCTACTATGCAAATATTCCCTCTTCACCTCATTAAAGATATATCCAAAACATTCTGACGATAGTCACTTATAAAACGCAGATATACAAGACCGTTTATTTACTATTTTATTATCAAAGGTGATGATGTCCTTCGTAATACACATTCACTTGGTAATAAAAAGTTTCTTAATGCATGTTCAGAATCTGGACATGCATTACGGATATAAAGGCATATAAAAATTACACAGAGGTTGGTGCCATTATGATTTCATTTATGGCACTGAGATCCCCCAGGCCTATATCATAGTACACCCCAAGTGTCCACATTCACTGGTTCTCCCCTTAAAATAAGAGAGAGAGAGAGAGAGAGAGAGAGAGAGAGAGAGAGAGAGAGAGAGAGAGAGATGGGCCCACTGCGAGACTACTAAGAGGCCAAATAGTTTACGTGTCTAACATAGCAACACTCTTCGTAGGCAGTGCGTTACATACCTGCGTGACACAGGAAAGCTTAGGAGAAAGGGGAGGACTCTACGCGGTAGGAGAAACGAGGTTACAGAATATTTACTATTACTTGCCTGCCACAGCTTCCTTTCTATTAAACGTGACGACTTATGTGATCAACAGTATCAACGTCACATTAACAATGATGATCATTACAATTTTATATTAACACCAACAACAACGAAAAACTTCACTATTGAAAGAAATACCGCTATCGTTTAGCTTACTTAACCAATTAATCCGTGGCTATGTAGTCTGTTTACATTTTATATCACACTGTAATTCCCGTGATAGAGAATTTATTTATATAAACACACACACATATATACATTTTATATCACTGTAATTCCCGTGATAGAAGATTTATTTATATAAACACACACACATATATATATACACATCTGGTTTCGGGGGATTCAATCCTTCTAATATTAACAGTAGTATCTGTAGTATGCAACAAATTGTGAGCACAATAGGTGAACAATGGGTCCAAAAGAGACACGTATCACTGCAGTACCAACTCCCACCCTTTCATGAAACAGATGATTAGAATGAATGCTTCGCCCGTCAAGAAAAATCCACTTAATGGATTGCTTGTATTTTTCTTCAGTGTCCCTCGATTTGAGTTCCAGTACATAAAAGTTTTCTATTTAATGAACAGGTTAGCTAATATTAATGATATTTTATTATTTACTGTTATTCTCCTCCAGGCTCTGTCCCTGAATTATTTCTAACGAAAACTCCAAGGGACCCTTAACCACATTCCCCCAATACAACCGAAATAAAAGTTTATATTTTGGCCCAGGCAAAATCAACGGAACTGACTGCTTTCGAATCTCTTTCAGAACACCATAAGGTATATTTTCTTTGTGTAAAGACAATCATTATGAATATTTCCAACAATAAAATGATTAAATCTGGCGAAAACTGGCAGAAGTAGGAAGGATTATTCGTCTGATTTAATAATCGTAAAACCTATTAGAAAAGAGTAATGAGTATAATAATTTATTATCATTAGTATTTTTAGTAGTCTTCCAACATTGCAAACACTTTGTTTGAAAGTTGAAAGTCTCTAAATTTTCTAGTGTTATTACTTTTTCCCCAACTGTATAGTTTCCTTTGTCTTTTACCTAGAATGATAAATATGGTTTCTCGTTCCTCATAAATGAGAACGTTTCGTAACAGTAAAGCTTTTACGGCAATCACACTGGGCGAATCATTATCAGAAACCACGAAACATTCTAACATTTGATAATTAAATTATTCGCTATAATTAGTGAATAATCATTCACGTTAATTAAAAGGAACATTTATACCGTTTGATTGCTGTTTAGATGATTAGTTTCAGGCTTTCCCCATATCACTGAAAAACAATACACGTTCAATTAACAGATCCACATTACCATTCTAGCTGCTGAAAATCACATTTACCATTTTTTCCCTGCTGCCCTCCTTTGATTATATACATACATACATACATACATACATACATACATACATACATACATACATATATATATATATATATATATATATATATATATATTGTGTGTGTGTACACACACAAATATACATGCATACATATACACATATTTATACATACATACAGTACATACATACACATATACATACACACACACACACACACACACACATATATATATATATATATATATATATATATATATATATATATATATAGATATAATATATATATATATGTGTTTTTGTGTTTGTCTATTAGGGAATGGCTAGAATGACAGACAGGCAAAAGAACGCTTTTATTTTTTTTTGTATGGACAGTCAGTTCTGTGGCATCTACTGTATAGTAAATTCATTTTTGGTTTCATCTGTGAAAATGACCACATTCACTGTATATTGTAAACTTATTTTCTCTAATTTTGCACAAACATTTTTGCAGCAAGCAAACAATCTCACAAAATTGTCTCTTACTTATCTCTTCTTTACAGTTTCACAAATGAGGACTGTTTTTTTATATGAGTTACCTGAATCACAAGCAAGAACATTATGAAAATAAAATATTTTGTAACTAACCTTCACGAAAATAAAATATTTTGTAACTAACCTTCACGAAGACTCACAAAGCTTCAACTGAAGGGACAAAAACTAAGCTGATTACAATGACTGTTCAGGAACAAAATCGAGTCGTTCCCTAAATATGAAAAAAATATAAATATAATTATTTTGCGCGTTAATGATTTTGCTGCAGTTTATGGATGACGAAATCTAAATAGAGAGAGAGAGAGAGAGGGATTGGATGATAGAACAATTTAGAGAGAGAGAGAGAGAGAGAGAGAGAGAGAGAGAGAGAGAGAGAGACTTGCAAGAAACAATGGCTCGGCGAATAAATAGTCAGAAATGACGCGACGTACTAATAAGGAAATCCGAGCGAGAAAATCTGGAATGTAACAACAGATGGAAAAAGGCTGATTGCCAATTACACGCCTAAATGGGGAACTAGTGACATACGACGCTTATGTAAACAGTTGGGAGGAGAGTGTGCTAATTCAGAGAGCAACGATCTTGGGGAAAATACGAAGCATTACTACTGTATCTAGTGGCTGAATCCTGCCCAGTAATGAGTTAATAATAATATTAAATTGCTTAGGTTATTGCAATGCTTAAAATACAATGTACAAGGTATAAAACATATTCGTTGCATAATCACCAGTGAGTGGTCAACTCCCACAAGCGGTCTTTCTTACACGAAGCACTGAATAAACTGAATACAATTTTATATGTATAGACGTTTTCATTCCTGAATGAAATCTGGCATTACAAAGAGCAAAGTAAAACTAGAACGCATCCCCAAGATTCACCGTCTTGTATCATCTAAATTCTGTAAATTTCTGGAAAACCTTTTATTTCAATAGTATCAAAATTGTTTTTAAACTGCTCTCTCTCCCTCTCTCTCTCTCTCACACACACACACACACACACACAACCACAAAAAAACCACACAGAGAAAAGCATTAACACATGCATAAATTCATATAAGAAAGAGGACAAACGAATATTAAAATATTTCACGTTTGCAAATGGCGTCATTTCTAAACAATCATGTCACAACTATTTAGTTCTACAGATTTCAAAACAGGACTCCCTCTAGTCACATGATAGTTACTGACCTAAAGAAGCTTAGAAAAGTTCATCAACTTATTTGACAAATTATGAATGCGGATAAGAAACAATGGCCTTGAACTTTAAGGGAAATCAAGCGGAATAATACCGTAATGTTAAGTTCACTAAAATGCGAACCCGAGGAATGAATTATAACTAACACTGGCACAGAGAGAGAGAGAGAGAGAGAGAGAGAGAGAGAGAGAGAGAGAGAGAGAGAGAGAGAGAAGAGAATAACGCGTTAGACCCGAGATTTTAATAATGACGAGAGAAACCCTCTGACGCGTGAGGCTAGATGGGAAAAAGGAATGGGTAAAAATGCTTCAGGCATATAAGGCCCGGCACGTTGAAAAGGATGGCATATCTCACTTGAAAACGCTGGCGCTGTAATAGAACTGGAGAAGAAAAGTCTTATTCCAATAAGAGGGAACAGCACGGCACAGCGTCCATTCCTTTTTCTTATATTTCCGGAAGATTAAGTAAAAAGAATTAATGAAACCATGAGGGATAAATGAACGTCTTGTCTCTACACGCATACTATGAAAGAGGCGTGAATACCTAGAATGTAGCACTGGGTGACTGCTCTAAACTTACTGGTAATAGAATGCTGTATAAATGCAACGATACGGCAGTCTATTACCAATACTATATAAAAATTAGTAAAGAAAAGTCCAGTACAAGACCAGAGAAATTTGTCAAAACAAATCATGTAGGGTAGGAAACACAAGGCATAGTTGTCTCCTTTACAGAACCAAATGTTTATTACTGACAGTATAATTATAAATCATTATTAAAGGGAAAGAACCAGGATGGATCAAATGTGACAGACAAATTAAAACAATCGGTACCATACATGACAAAATATGGACGTGTTCTTAGAAAGAGCAACTTCCTGACACGTATTCAGACGCCACTTTAACAGCAGAGCATAGAATAACTCTATTGTAAGTGGCTTTACTAAAATAAATAAAAAAGAAAGCGTTCGTAAATGACCTGTGCCTTTATTGGGATTGAGGAGGGCACAGTTTGAACGTCAGGGAAGACATATTGACAGTTACTTCTTTTCAATGCGGCTGACAGGCGAACCAATATAGAGGTAGATAAAATGTTGGTTATTCCGATAGACAAGAATAGGGCGGAAAAATTACATCAAATAAGGTTCCAGCGACGGCATTAGAGTCTTACTACTACTACTACTACTACTACTTTAAGAAATAATGAGATAGAAAGACAATAAATCTTGGAACGTTAAACCAACCAATCTCGTTAGCCCGAGAACGAGGTCGTGTAGAATGTCCATATGAGAGAGAGAGAGAGAGAGAGAGAGAGAGAGAGAGAGAGAGAGAGAGAGAGAGAGAGAGAGGTGCCCTCGATTGTCGGGCCAAATCTGCTGCCAATGAATTATCAAGTAGGATTTAGCTCACATGTAATGCCACAGGATTTGGAATGATCAAATGCTATTCATTTGATTTGTGTTAAAAGCGAGAGTTCCCTTTAACCATGCATAATGAAATCACTTTTAGTTTAAATGGATCTGGGGAGGGTTAATGGCAAAACTCTGCCACGACAATAGTTCTGAAAGGTGCATTAATTTCGACATGAAAAGTGAATTGCTTTTTTTTTCTTCTTCCAAAAGCAGATTACAATCAGACTTGAGTGAAAGAGAAGAACAAATGAAGAACACGGAGAATTTCATTAGACAAGGTGAAATCCAAAGAAGCTGAAATATCATCAGCCTGAAGGAAGGGTGGGAAAAAGAAACAAGATCCTACCGATAAGACTAACAACAGAAAGAAGATAGGAAATCCTACTTAGTGCAAAGAAATAGAACAAGAAGGAGCTATGTCTGAAAAATATGTATATGATTAAAGCAAGGAAACTGCAATTTAACTTAGACAGAACTCCACCCGTACATACCCAAACCGTTGCAGGAAGATACCGAATGGAAATTTAATCAGACGGTGGAGAAATTCAAACGAAGTGGTACTCTTAAATATAATTCATCCCATGAATTATATTTAAGTTCAAGAAACCGGGAGGATATTCAGGGAGAAATCCCACTGAGAGTTAGGACAGTAATTTATAGAATGTACTTCATTGCATTTGGACCACTGAGGTATAGAAGGAGAATCTGAATAGGGAATTGCTTATTTCAAATGGGAATATCGCAGTGACATCCTGAATACGGAGAAGAGGTGCAGTCTTGAATTGACGTTATTTATATATATATATATATATATATATATATATATATATATATATATATGTGTGTGTGTGTGTGTGTGTGTGTGTGTGTGTGTGTGTGTGTGTGTGTGTGTGTGTGTGTCTGTCTGTGTGTACACACACACACTGTCTGCATATACACACACACATATATATATATATATATATATATACATATAATTTATATAGTCAACTTCTCACACTCTTTGCTTTCAAATGGTGTTGGAAATGAACAAAACATAAAGGCACCCTAAATTTCATTAAAAATATTACAGTATCCACGTATCTTATGAGATGTCGCTCTTTGCATCATTTGAATCTAATAACAAGAGTGATACGGTTTAGCTTGGGCTAGGATTCATAATATGGAACTACAGTTAGCAGTGGAATATCTTGACGTTCAAGGGCAAGCTATGCTATAGGGTCCTTATTACTTTTCAGATTTTCTTATTCATCAGAAGGCCAAACACCCATAGCTTCATAAGTGAGCATAGAGAGACAGAATGCAGTCAGCAGACATGTGAAGGGTGTCTGAAGAAAGTCCATAACAAAATTCACGAAAGCGATGTGGAGGGTACCAAGGATGTGTGAGGTGGCAAATGCAATTAACTGAGAATTAGTATTCTGTGAGGAGAGAAAATTCTTGCGTTAGCATATTATGTAAACGAATATGTGCTGTCTCTTCAACTACCGCTCGGATTTGGCCTTCACGATCTAAATGTTATGAGTAATTCCGCATTCTCCATACTGGAGAGAGACTTCAGCCTTCCCTCCCTCCCCCCCACGCCGCCATACAAACACACACACACATACACACCTGATTTTAGATTAGAAAGCAAAGGGGATGAACTTCTATTGAAGATGAATGGCGCCCTTGAAAAAGAAACCGAGCAGCAGGGGAAAGATGCCCCCTTCCTGCTGCCTTACATAGACTTGATGAATATACTTATATATATATATATGTATATATATATATATATATATATATATATATATATATATATATATATATATATATATATATATAAATATATATATATATATATAAAAATTCTAGAAAAATAATGTTGGGAATAATTGGCAAGAGGAAAAATTGCGGCAAGGTGTGGCAAACTTCCATAGGAAACCAACTTAATTGCACAAACTTCATTGTGCCTGGTTGGCGGATGGAGTGCCCACATAAGGTTGGGGCCAGACGCTTGCCAATTTTAAAAGATAATAAGACTTAAGATTAAGAAAAGTGTAAGAGAATCATTATTACCAACGAGTGAAAAGCCAGTCAGACTGATAATCAATATTTATATGAGTGAGCCTAACCTGGGTCAGTGACAAGACATGTTAGTGTTCTGGCCCTTCATCAAAAACAAACTGCAATCATTTAACATCGCATCCGCTAACAATTATTGATGTTTGAAGTCCAAATAATGTTATAAATATCCCAAGACACTTCGCTTCAGTAACAATGCTTGGAAATATGAAATACTAACTTTAGACCGAGAGCACAACGTTGTATTGTCCGAACCGGTACAATAGTCAAAATAACCGAGATAAAAATATCACAACAATGGTACCTCGAAGTGACAGCGCAATACTGTTATCAGAGCAATGAGAATAGATTTCCTGTGTACCTCCAACTGCTTCATACAAGGGAAAGCACTGAGAACCAAACTATAAAGTTTCAATGCCAGGTTGAGATGGAATCATCACCGCAGCTTTTGGTGGTGCATTCTCTCTCTCTCTCTCTCTCTCTCTCTCTCTCTCAAACACTATTCCAAAAACGAGGACGCAAAGATAATTAGGCACACAGTAATAGCAAGTAAACATCAATATGCCAGTACTGCTGTGAGGTTACTGGCAATGGCGTTTTAAAATTTAGCCAGCTGATACCACTGAAATTTCAGTCTTTAGAAAACCACATTTTGATTTCCCTTTCATATCCAGAAAGGGCTAACGAACGTATCGGGAAAGATCAATAAATATGAGTATGAATGGAATGGCCAGTACTAAAAAAAAATAAGGAATACATGAAGCAGTTAATGGACGACTTATGGGAATGTGTTTGTGAATTAATACAAAGAGGGGGGGATATTAATGCACTCATACAGATATCCGCACTTATACCGGCAGTTTCCTCATGAGGCTGAGTTTTTTTTTCTTCTTAATATTTCGATGAGTAATCTCATACTATATCAGTAAAACCGAACAAGGAACATTGTTGGAATAATGAGGCAAGCATAACTACCATAGATGCATGAAGTGGAAGTTTTTAAAGCACAGGTTCATCCATAATTCCGCAGTTAAAGTGTGAATGTGGCATGATCACTGACTAGTTTTTTATTTGGAACTAACCATCGCCAAGGAAAATGGCTATACATAAAATACATACATAACACACACAGACATATATATATATATATATATATATATATATATATATATATATATATATATATATATATATATATATATATATATATATACAGTATATATTAATATATATTTATTTATCACACAGATATTAAAATATCCACCTATGATTCATTCTGAAACGATTACGGAATTCACACAAAAAATGGTATAGTGAAGAATTAAACTGATAATAAAAACACACTGCAGAAACACGAAACGAATATCAGTACCAAAATAATTTCTGTGGATTGCGAGGTCCTCTCTCGTACGTAAAAATTAATAAGTGTAACTTTTTGATGAAGAAAGAAAAAAATGACAATTTGCTAAACTGCACACAAATTATTTGACGTTGGCGTCGGTGAGATCCGATCGGACTAATTGCTTTCTGAATTTAAATTACCTTCCGCGTTGTCATTAAATAATAAATTCCCGACATTTTCATTGAAATCGTTATACATGACCGCAGCAGTCCATCTGGCTTTGAAGTAGTCTACTTGATTTCATTTCAAATTATTCCAAAACGATATGTTGTTATAAAGATTTTATCTAAATTATTCCAAAGCGATATGTTATTATAAAGATTTTATCTAAATTATTCCAAAGCGATATGCTAGTATAAAGATTTTATCTAAATTATTCCAAAGCGATATGTTATTAAAAAGATTTTATCTAAATTATTCCAAAGCAATATGTTATTATAGAGATTTTATCTAAATTATTCCGAAGCGATATGTTATTATGAAGATTTTGTCTAAATTATTCCAAAGCGATATGTTATCATAAAGATTTTATCTAAATTATTCCAGAGCGATATGTTATCATAAAGATTTTATCTAAATTATTCCAAAGCGATGTTATTATGAAGATTTTATCTAAATTATCCCAAAGTGATATGCTATTATAAAGGTTTTATCTACTAAACACCTATAAAAGGCTATTTTACCCTTTGGTAAAAGCATAAAGTTATTTTAGAATTAATTTTTCGGAACTTCATAACAAAAATTTAATGCCGTTTTTCTTGCCATTCAAATAACTTCTTTGTACAGCGGCCCATACCGACGACAGTACTTACGAAACTTGGAAAAGTATCACTGCCTAAAATCATAAGCATAAGACCTTATAGTCTAATTTCGTGAGAAGGAAAAGGTATTTCAACCGAAACACTGGGAACATAAGCAATATTCTCTTGCTGTCCAAACACTGTAGCATCTCGAGTCACGTGACAAAGAAAGGTCACCCCTCGTATGACCTGAGGGCAGGGAAGCAATGTCATCTTACCTAGCACACAGACTAAAAGATGCACGGAAAGCCAATTACATGTGGAATGTTTCTACTGAAAAGAAATTTCCTGTGGTTGTATTTGTGCCATGTAATTTGAAAACTCAATTCTTACAGTAATATTTTAATGCTACTTTTTTTTATTTTTTATTCCAAGGATTGTAAGCGTTTTCTGTCACAGATAATCGTTGTGTTTAACATAAAATTAAGTAACCAATTCATTATCATTAACATTACTAACATCACCTTACTTACATCCTTGAACGAAAAAAAATTAACTGCAATAAAAAAAAGTATGGTTTTATGAAAACAATTATTATCTAGAAGAGGAACCCTATTCATACGGAACAAGCCCACACTGGCTACTGACGTGAAATTCAAGAAGCTTCCACAGAATATGGAGTTCATTTGAATGAAGTAACAGAATGTAATTGGAGATACAGAGAGAGGAGCAATGAGAAAAAATATATAAAAAAAACAAAGCACAAAATAAACACGAAAAACATTAGACATAAATAGCGTACTTGACAAGAGGGACTCAGCACTGCAATCACGGAATTTCTTTCACTTAATTATCAACTACGATAAGTATATGCATACGAATATGAATGCACTTGTCCTCTGCACATTTATTGTAATGAGCATTGCATTAAGGAAAAGATTTAAACCTTAATATTCATTCGAGAAATTTTTAGTAAATAAATGCACATCATTCTTTCGCCTCATAAAGTCCATTTATTCTGAGTGTGAAGAATTTACACATGCATCACTGAATGCCTGCTTTTATATAAAAATCTATCTAGCACTTCATATTATTATTATTATTATTATTATTATTATTATTATTATTATTATTATTATTATTATTATTATTATTATTATTATTATTATTATTCAGAAGATGACCCCAAAGAATATGGGATTCATTTGAAAGAAGTAACAGAAGGTAACAGGAAAGAAAGAAAAAAATAAACAAATTAATAAAAAAAATAGATAAAAATTATGTAAATTATAAATTATATATTTTAGTGTGTCGCAGAATGAAAAAGAAATTGAAAAATATATACGAAATTTACAATTAATAAAATAAATTTTCAAACAATGATTAAATCTTTTTATTTGACACCAGGCATGTCTTATGCTTTATATCTGCAGCAATAAATCATGAGTGAAAAACATGTACAAGACCTGATTTTATGACACTGCCAGTTTACATAATGATGCGAGTTTACAATGCACCCTAATTACCTTTAATTAACGATTAGGTATAAAAGTTACACACCCTATATAAAAGCACAGCTATATAATGGCCTCTGAAGTGGAATAATGTAATTAAGGGGTGCGAGAAATAATTAACTATCACCCCAATTTCTCTCTCTCTCTCTCTCTCTCTCTCTCTCTCTCTCTCTCTCTCTCTCTCTCTCTCTTTACCATTCTGAAAGGGTGGGAACTGAATCTAAGCTTAATTGTTACATGAAGAAAACTGGATGCTGTTTGTTATGTGGCTTCTCCCTGATAAAGGATAAATTCATAATAATGGTCATTATAAATGAATCCACAATAAGTCATAATAATGACTACAGAATATTCATGAATTGCTTTGGCATCCTCAGGGGAAATCAACCCGCGTGTGTATTATAATCCAGCTTCAGGTGAATCGACAAACAAACAGACAAATCAACTTTTAATATTAATGGAGTCTCCTCAGCGCTTTTTTTGTCTGGAGAGGAATAATTTATGTGTACGTGTGTATGTGTGTGTGTGTGTGTGTGTGTGTGAGCGCAAGCGCGCAATCATGGTGGTGCCTACAGTGATACAGAGAGCGATACGAACTAATAATTTTGTTTTTGTCAAAGTTATTCAAGACAATATAACTATTATTTTTGACAATCGGGATAATGAAATAAATACAGAATTAGACGAGTGAGAAGAACAAGCCGTAAAAATAATGCTAGTAAAATTTCGTTTTCATGCTGGTTCCTAAACTTACTTTATTATACACTCTACAGATGTTTTCTCGATATTCCAACTGCTTAACTGTAGAATGGAATGGAATATAAAATTTAGGCTAAAGGCCATGCACCCGGGCCTATGAGGTCATTCATCGCTGAAAGGGAAATTGAGAGCAAAAAGGTTTGAAAAATGTAACAGGAGGAAAACCTTGCAGTGGCAGTATGAAACAATTGTTAACGGAGGGTGGAAAGTGAGACAGAAGAAAGAATATGAAAGGAGATACAGTAAAAGGAATGAAGGTTACAGCTAGGGGCCGAAGGGACACTGCAAGGAACCTTACCTAATGTCTGCAGCGCACCGCGCGAGGCGCACTGACGGCACTACCCCACTACGGGGTGATTAAATCGTGGAAAGACTGCTTTACTGATAATCAGCAACATCTCTTGAGCAATGATCTCCCTTTCATATGATGAAAAGTCACCTTGAGATGTTGCTTCCTGGTACCACTAGTAATTCATCAAGAACTATGAACTACTGGGTAAAATGACTTTCGACACTCAAGAACAGGCAAATCATGCGGCCATTGTGACCGAGTCACGTGATCAGAGGAGTACTATTTCATCAATGAGCTAAGAAGGAAGAAAACTGTTGATGAGACTATAACTGAAACAGCATCAACAAAAAAATAAATAATAAATAAAAAGTATGTGGACATTTCGAATGTACCGAAACAGGTTGGGCAACAGAAACCCACAGAACTCAAATGTCACCGAGTAAAATATGATTTAAAGTACGGCACCTGTCCTTGCGTGTTACATATTCTACTTACTTATATATATATTTCTTTTTCGCAAGATACTTGATTTCCATCACTTCTCTAAAGAACACCTTATAGAAATCACTGAAAATAACCATCTCAGCAAGTTTGGTCACCAAAGCTTAGGAACAGCGTCGTTTTATTATCCAGTTATAGCGCAAAATGAACATTCATTGCACCCCTACTCCTTCACTTTAATACCCACACGAACAAACATTCTTACATGATATCAAATTCATCATGCGCATAAACGGACAGAAAAACATCCATACACACAAGCAAATCCACAGAAGCAACGTCTCCCCGAGCAATGCGACGGATTCCATTTATCCTTCGCAGTTGAAAATGAGTTTCCTTCGCCCTATTATGGAACCACCCCGAGACCAAAGCTACTTCCGGAGGCTGAAAAATGTTTTTCCGTACTGGGGTCTGGGGAAATTCCATGCTCCAGGTTTTCCATTCTTCAGCCGTCCGATCGAGGCAATGACGATTTTTTCGTCACTTTTACCTTCGCCAGTTATTTTAATTCGTTTCATCTAGTTTTGCGTATATTTTTGGTTCTTTGAAACAATGCCATTACTTCATGCTGTGCTCCTTTTGTCCTTAGTGTGATTTTTGTATACTATGTCATTTTGTATTTCATTTTTCTTTTCTTTTTTTAGTATTCGTAAAAAAAAATCAAATACAAAATGACATAGAATACAAAAATCACACTAAGGACAAAAGGAGCACAGCATGAGTTAATGGCATTGTTTCAAAGTGATAAAAGTATTTGGTTATGTTTGTCTGTCTTTTAGAAGGGCCAATGAAGAAGCATTCATTAAGAATAGAACGCATTTTTAACTTTGTTGTTATTGATAATAATTTACTTACTTGAAAGCTCAGCATCTATCTGTATGCTTGTATATTAGCATCCTTCGGGATCCACATTCGCATAAGAAAGGAACTTTAAAGGAACTGTTTGTTAGTATAAAAATTCATAGGATGCTCGGAATACTCAATGACTGTGACTATATAAAATTCGGCTGCATGCGATGCAACGAAATAATATGTATAATTACAGTGTTTTAGCCAATAAAGTAATCAAGGTTAAACTGTATTGTATAAAATACAATAAAAAAATATGGATATTCGTAACTATTTGACACATATGCTAGCCAATTCAGTGCTGATGCATAATTATTTCCTTGCGTGTCGTTCAAGCTCATTAACCCAAATGAGCTCCATAACTCTGTCACAACTGCGTTAATCAGGCTGTTAAAAATGAAATGCTCCTTTTGGTCTTATCGACTACATTAACGGAAAATCCCTCTCCGGTTAAAACTCACAAACTCAATATTTTTTTTAAATCTCATTATTATTAAGAAACAGAACCCTTCGCTAAGCAGTTATACAAATACAGAGCCAATTATAACCACAAAAAAAAGAAGAAAAAGAGGAAAAGGACAATCAACGATAACTGCTCACAAAAAAATTAACGATTAATTAAAGTAATTTCAGCCACTATGAAATCGGTTCTTCGCCTATTCGGAATTCCAAAACACCCGAATTCCACAAGGACAGCAAAACGGTCTGACCAATTCTACTCTGGTTTTCTGTAATTATATTTCTCTCTTTCCCTCCATTTGCCTCCCGACATTATCCTCTCTCTCTCGGTACAACAAAGGCTAAAGTCAGAATGAGAGGGCTGTTCACAGAAATGATGTGTTTTCAATGAATTATAGATATAAAATACTTATCTGGAAATACAAAAGCGTCCTTTCACACTGGGTATAAAAATAAGGATTAAAACTACGTAAAGCGGAAGATGGAAAGAGATAACAATTATGAAGGAGAAAGAAGACTTAATGAAGACCGCATTCCCTTTCCGTTTATTTGGTTTTTTAACTTTCATTACCATCAATTTTTCTGCTGGCATAACACAAACTAGATCTCGCGTTCAGGTAAAACAGAATATTCTTTTAAAAGAACCAGAGCCTCTTTCATGAAATCCTTCATGCGACATAAAAGCAGCCTCTAATTAGCTTCTGTGAAGAACATCACAGGAAAAACTAAAGATGTCATTTTTCACGTTTCCAATGGAGGCAGTTTGTTTGATGCCAAAGATCTAACGACATCCTTTGTTCGAGGGTGACTAAGCAGTCACAGGAGAAACGTAAAAATGCTGGAACAATGGCTCATAAAGAGAAGCTATTTTGTTTACTCTTGCTCAGTGTAACGGTAATTACGCTATGTTGTTTGTGCTGTTGGTTTAGTCATTCACTTCACTGTAATAACGTACAGTGCCGAAAGATTTAAATGAAGTTGTTTTCACAATACAATTCCGCACACGCTCGTGTGTGCGGTACAACCAAGTGCACACAAAACCAAACTCACATACGAGCATCTATATGTGCTTAAATACGTACATGCACACATGAACACTGCATTTGAAAGGACACCTCTGGATGACTGATTTAAGACCCAGTGCATGGAAAATCTAGAATACTGAGTAAGCATCACCCGAGGTTGGTTGTCATCTTTGCATTTTCATTTAATGTTCCAACAGGGATTGTTTTCCTCTTCTTCCAATGGCTATAATCCCTATAAAAATGAATTCATAACGAAATTTTTCGCATTTCAGAATAAGCGCTTACCAGTGCGATATTGCGTAACGTCGTTCACAGCCATATCCTGACTGGACAGACGGAATGGCATGCGTGCATTAATGTAAAGAGGTGCAACAATAAGTATACTTTTAATAAAGATGGGAAAGATGAAAAAGATATGTCAACCAGAGAACAGAAACTTTGATGTAGATGGATCTATTATATCAACTGACGAAGAAGCATGCTGTTCAGAAGAAAGGACAAATGAAGTTCGAAACTGGCGTAATCGGTGAATGCGAAAGAGTAATGACACGTCAAAATATAAACTGTAAAAGCATATCAAGCCATGCACAAAACATGAAATATCAACGATATTTTGGTGCTGAACATAGCCGGCAGATTTCAACGGGTAGTTTTGAATATTCCAAACTCCTCAGAATAAGGGCTGACAGAAAAAATTCTGAAAAGCAATTTTTTTTCTATTTTATGCACGTATAGAGTACTGAGAAAGAAATAACCCAATAAAATGAATGCATATGTTATTCATCATATATATCAAGTTCCATCGTTATACATTTGCATACTATATTATTTTAGAATAAATACTCTGTGACCACAGGTAATCTGACAAAAACAAACTAAACGTAGAATGATATAACTGGAGATAAACCCAGTTGACATTAGCACAGCTGCAATACAAAGAAGGAAAACACCTGAGATGCATATATATATATATATATATATATATATATATATATATATATATATATATATATATATATATAGAGAGAGAGAGAGAGAGAGAGAGCTCTGAGTAAATTAAAGCATGAACGAAATCAAAACGTAAATCGCAAAGAAAGGAAGAAAGGGCTTTAATTTATTCATTTCGTGGAACATAGCGAAAATTCCTGTTAAGATGGACAAATGATGCTCCTTGTCCTTAGATGTCTGCTTCTTTTATATTTCTTCAAGCATTTCATAAAACAAAATGCGTGAAATCATGGTGTTTAAGAGCGAGACGAGTGTCCCCGGTATGGTTTAGCACGCGTGGAGTCTGTGCCTCGGGAACTGTAAATTTTCTCAAACTAACTCTCTCTCTCTCTCTCTCTCTCTCTCTCTCTCTCTCTCTCTCTCTCTCTCTCTCTCTCTCTGGAATAAAGTTTTTATAACAAATAAATTATTTTTCTTTGTGGCAATATTTTACTTACCATTCTGCATCGTTCTAATGATTGGGGATAGTAAACAGTAACTAAACAGACTAGTGAAAGTTTGAATGTGTTTGCGAGAGGAGAAAGCTAAGAATAACATGAGCAAGAGTAAGGTTATGATATTAATCGGAACCAGGAAGACGGTGCAGTGAGTTACTATGGACGGTGAATGTACGGTTGCAGTAAAGTTTTATAATTATTTGGATTAATATTTCAAATGATGGTGGGATGAGATAAGAGGTGAATCACAGAGACAGAAAGTTAGCAGGCCGTGTGCTTTAGACTGAGAGGAGACTTGGAGTGTTCATGAAAGCTAAGGTTGGAATACAAGAAGAGAATTTTGAACAATCTCCTCTGCGGAAGTGAAATGTGAATGCTAAATGCAAAAGAATGTGAAAGCTGTAGGAGGTGAAGTGTAACCTAGTACTTCTGGTGTGCTGAAAGGGTTATCGTGGGCGAAAAGTTGGGTCTAAGTGCTTTGAAATGGTTTGGTCGCGTGACAGGAATGGATGATGATAGGTTGATGAAAAGAGTATACAATACAGAAGCGTTGGAGGGAATGAGGAGAGCAGGAATGGGTAGATGGTGTGTAAGAGTTACTGCAAAGGAAGGGCCTCAGCATACACATTGCGCGAGAGTGCATGCAAGATTGAGATAAGTGGCGCACTGTGTTTGGGGGTTCGATGAGGTGCTGATTAGCCTTCAGTTTAGGTGTTTGAAGCGGCTAGTAATGCAGAAATGTTCTACATGAGAGGTTCATTCACAATTCAGCAAATTATGTGTTAATGCGGCGGTAATCATTATCCTTTCTTTTCTTACAAGCCACTTTCTGATAGGGGAAATGGCTAAATATCAAAACACACCCGCAAGCACACACACGCGCGTATGTGTTTATGTATAATGTACATGTGTTTATATAAACATATACTTTGTGTGTATATATATATATATGTATATATACATACACATACATAAACACATTATCATTTGTCAAATAAAAAGCCTTCCACGTTGCTCTGCAAGCTGGAGTGTTTTGAGTTGTATACAAGTTCTCTAATTACCCCTGTTCTATTCATTACTGGTTTGTTCATTAGAATTCTAATAGCTCCTGCCTCGTACCAGCTCACTGGCGTCTTATTTACTCTTCCTGTTCGTTATCCCACCCATTGTTATTTCATTTACTGTTCAATCTTGGAAGCGGAAGGAGGGAAAGAAACTCCTACACTGCACGCTTGCGATATATATTCCTATATGACATACATTCCTTCATACACACATTTACACCAACAGCGAGATTGAGTGACATATCTCAAAAGCGAAAGAGGCCTTGTTTATTACAGTCTAACGTGACTTGAGCCATTCAAGACGCTAAAAAATATTAATTTGTTTACTCTTAATTATTTACGTAAGGCTAAAAAAGTTACAGCGTGAACAAAATCTATCACTTCAATCTCATCCTGATGCTTGGCTCTCTACGAAACATATCCCCAACGGCATTCGATAAAATGTCGTTGATATTGAAATTGTCAGTTTTGCAGTTGAATTTTCACAAGGAATAAATCGCTCAAAAATGTAATTTGATGAAGTGCTTTATTAAATTATGATAATTACATCAATACGGTACTATCCCCCTACGGAGACTCATGTTTTGAGTAACTGTAATTGTACATTCATTATCCTCAGCCTGTGCACTATAAAACAAATGTCTCATCTCTTCTTGCCATACAAGCCAAGATCGTCAATGATGTACATATTGCCTTCATTATTTTCGGTGGAAACAATCCATTCATAATTCATAGTTAAATCACTTCAGCTTCGTGCGAGGCTTCTTGATATACTGTACGTCATCGACGTAAATCATTAGTTTTATATTCTTTAATCTTTTAATGAGCCCTTTATTGACCGCTGTTTCAAAACTCAACCACACAGGTTGCAATTGTGTATCGTGTCCAGTTCAGTCGTCGATACGTTTTAGAATTTTATCTTGCTTGTAAATAACATAACTGTAATTCCCGAATAATATAATTCGAAGAGTGCACGACGCTGTGTACCCAAGCATTGGATTCATATTTTAATTTTATTCATTTCGGGTCTAAATAATTATTTAAATAATTACAACGAAGCGGGGAATACTGGATATTTATGAAAAGACAAAATTCCATTTCCTCCACGTCCTGTCGGGGAATCGAACAATAGGTAAATTCAGATGACAGCTGAACGTGTTAACAATTGTAATACGAGAGAGAGAGAGAGAGAGAGAGAGAGAGAGAGAGAGAGAGAGAGAGAGAGAGAGAATCTCATAATTATAAGCTTTATCCTCCATTCAGTTTGGAAATCACTGGTTGACAGCAACCACATTCAACCTGATGACGACTGTTTGGTAAATTCACAATAATAATATCCACAAGAGGGATACAGGTGAAATTAATTCATCTCTGTTGTCACTGTGTCACCGATTCCCTTTAAAGTGAACATATTTCGTATCGATGTGAATTATCATGATTTTATGAAATAGCTTTTAATAAAAAACTTTATCAATCTGCGTTTGTAGCGATTTATTTCTTGTTAAAATTCAACGACAAAACTGACAATTATAATTGCGAATAATAATAATAATAACAATCATAATAATAATAATAATTATTATTATTATTAAACAGAAGATGAAGCCTATTCAAATGGAACAAGTCCACAGGGGCCACTGGCTCGAATTTCAAGCTTCTAAAGAATACGGTGTTCATTAGAAAGAAGTAACAAGTGGTCAAGCGAAATACAGAAAAAAGAGATCACTTATTGAAAAAGAGAAGATAAATTAACAAGTTAATAAATAAATAGATAAAAATGTACAAAGTAAATAATTAAAAGACAAGGAGAATTGTATAAGGGTAGTAATGCACTGCATCTTCGCCTGAACTTTTGAAGTTCCAATTGCATGACCTAGGGGAGATTGTTCCACAGCTGGTGTTGGGGTTATGTCTTGTAGAGTCTGGCATTAATTAGGCAGAGGACTGTGGAGTAGGATGGTTCTTTCCTTTCTCCCCTGCCTTTGACTCTCAGCTAATTGAATCAGCCACGAAAACATGCGCAGATAAGGCCTTCAGAGTCATATTCTATAATAATAAAATATCTGCAGAAATTTTATCTGAAGTCAATCTTACTCTTACATCGTACATGGAGTGGAGTGGAATGTAACATTTATACCAAAGGTCAAGGGCTGGTACCTATGAGGTCATTCAGCGCTGAAAAGGATACTGAAAGTAAAAAGGTTTCAAAGGTGTAACGGGAGGAAAACCTCGCAGATGCACTATGAAACAGCCGTTAGAAGAGGATGGAAGGTAAGAGCGAAGGAAGAGAATACGAACGGAGGTAAAGTGAAAGGAATGAAAGGGGCTGCTGCTGGGGCCGAAGGGACGCTGCGAAGAACCTTAAGCAATGCCTACAAATACGGCGGGAGGTGCACTGACGGCACTATCCCCCTACAGGGCTTACATTGCACAGTGCAATACGTTCACTACTCAATCCACACTCTGATATGGTTCTGTTGTATGCCATAAGGGCATTAAGGAAAGACAGCGTGTCACTGGCCAATGACTAACTGCGTGTAATCTCGCCACGAACGTCAGAACACAGCACGAACTTATTCTCAGCAGTAAAATAATGTTTATGCGTAGACAAGATATACCCAGGACGTGTTATGACTGTAATTTCTATTTACGACTTAAGTTCATATTAGTGATCGTCCTTTGTTGCCGTAAGAATTAAATTGGAAAAACTAGATGGAGTTCAGAATTATCTTACAATACGATACTCTGACCTCACTTACATTATGTAATATATTTCTTGACTTTTACTGATATCATCTCAATAATAATAATAATAATAATAATAATAATAATAATAATAATAAAAACTATTATCTTTTCTATTAGTATTACCATTATCACAATGATAATGGTAAAAAAATGTTTTTATTACTATTTCATTTTATCACGAGCAATGAAATTAAGACTAAATCCACAATAATTATCTATAAATGTGGATTATCCCTAAAGAAACAGTTCCCCAAAACTATGGTGAACTTTAAATTTAACGTAAGTAGTTATGTCGATGATGATAATCGATATACGTCGCTCGTGGCTGCCTAAAACACAAAACTGATGGGAACCAAGAGGGGAAGGTGTTTTGGTTGAATCTTTTTATATGTAATTTTATTTGACGCGCCCGAGATGGAAGGATTGTATGTTTGGACCTTGCGTCTTAAATGAACACAATTGCCAATGAAAATAAGTAGTCCTGGCAGTGATTTGAAGCGATGTGAGTTTCTTCTAATTACCCAACGAAAAAAGTCAGGGACTGCAGGGTTTTATTCTGATAAAAGTCGAATAATTTCGTTTTAGTTTTCTGTAAGAGAAAATTATTGTGCCGGCTTTGTCTGTCCGTCTGCACTTTTTACTGTCCGCACTTTTTCTGTCCGCCGGCAGATCTTAAAAACTACTGAGGTTATAGAGCTAAAAATTGTTATGTTGATCATCCACCCTTCAATCATCAAACATACCAAATTGCAGCCCTCTAGCCTCAGTAGTTTTTCTTTTATCTAAGGTTAAAGTTAGCCATAATTGTGCTTCTGGCAACGATATAGGATAGGCCAACACGGCCTTGGACCGCGGCTCATACAGCATTATACCGAGACCACCGAAAGATAGATCTATTTTCGGTGGCCTTGAAGAAAGTTCGGCGCATTTTTTACTTGTCTACTGTGAAGAATGATCAATGGAAGAGCGAGATCTTTGGAATCGTGGTCTCAGAGTAGGTTTCAGTAGTGCTGTTAGGCCATGCTAGGAAAGAGGCTTAGGTCCCGCAAAGGCATGACATCCCAAGACAAATAAGCTAGCCTGCTGATACTTATGCAGAGCTAAGTGAGTAAGAGTCTAGATACCTCAATCTACAGTATGAGGTTTGGGAATTAGCAAAAGGAGTCCAGGGAACTGTAATCCCACAGAATGCGTATTGTCTACGACAAGCAAATAGACAGACACTGTCAATGTGACAGATGAATGGAAAATATGCTTAATATGAACAGAATATAGAATTTAGGCCAAAGGCCAAGCGCTGGGACCTAGAAGGTCATTCAGCGCTGAAACGGAAATTGACGGTAAATAGGAATGAAAGGTGTGACAGGAGGAAAACCTCGCAGTTGCACTATGAAGCAATTATTAGGGGAGGGTGGAAAGTAAGATGGAAGAAAGAGAATATGAACCGAGGTACAGAAAAAGGAATGAAAGAGGTTGCAGATATGGGCCGAAGGGACGCTGCAAAGAACCTTAAGTAATGCCTACAGTGCACCGCGTGAGGTGCACTGGCGGCACTGCCCCCTTACGGAGGAAAATATGAATAGTATGAATTAAAAGTAGATGAAAATATCAGATGAAATTAAAAATAAAATATCCCACACACACACACACACACAAAATGTAAATTTTTCCCCATTTAATTTTCACAATGACCTGAAAATAACTGGAATAGTTAGTTTCAATCAGACATTATTTTCAATTCTGGATACCGGGTGGCACTCATTCTTAAATGAAGTGTGCATGGACTAATCTATTCTCATATTCGTAATTTTTGGTACTATGACAAATTAAGTTTCTTTTTCAAAGCTTTCATTATTAATCACAGTCAGTGTTACTGTCTACCGTCTGGTTTAACTAAATATATCAATTTATCTTGTAGTCGGAAACTTAATTAACAGTCTTGTTCTTCGTTATGTACAATGTATAATTTGATCAACAATTTCTCTTTCAAGGATAATCTTGAGTTTCTTTGATCACTCCATCATTTTCCCAAGACAGTAATCTTCATTAATGATAATACCTTTTGTTACTGGATGTGAATTTTCAAATTCGTTAATTATCCTGTCCTTTCTCTTTGACATCATTTCGACTTAATTACTCACATCATTTGATGTCAAATAATAACTTATGTAGGCATAATTTTTTCATTAATTACGTTATTCACTTCCAAATATATATATATATATATATATATATATATATATATATATATATATATATATATATATATATATATATATATATATATATATATATATATATATATATATATATATATGGATACAGTTATGTGAGATTTATCTTTATGAATGTAAAACAAAAATGAACAAAGTGTAGCTTATTTCTTTAAGACGTGAATAAACACAGATGTGCTTTGAAAAAGGTTTTTGTTCAAGCCACAAATGACTGAATCCGACTAGAACTGATTATGATACTGGATTGTAGTAATGAGAGAGAGAGAGAGAGAGAGAGAGAGAGAGAGAGAGAGAGAGAGAGAGAGAGAGAGAGAGAGAGAGAGAGAGAGAGAGAGAGAAGCTTCTCTGAACGAAGAGAGACTAGCCTAATCCACCCGACTACAAAAGGAATTTATTCATGGAATAATTACGCGTGTTTTCCCTCCCTGTCTGAAATGAGATTTTGAACCAGTGATGATAAAAATATCCAAAGCAGGCACTGCGATAATCATCAAATCGCTAAGGATTTTCCGTTTGAATAGACTTGTATGGAAAAAATAAAGCTGAGAGTTAAAATCAGGTATTCTTTGAACCACCGAAATGAATATAATTTTGTAACAGAACTACGTACATTCGGAAAGTATTCAGTTATAGCTTCATCGCCTGAAATGCAGTAATAACTTGTCAAGATACATTTGCGGCAGTAGAGGTTTCTTAATATTGCACTACGAAGGATAAGAATTTACATATACATGCTTCATATTGATTCCGGATTAAAAACCGGTCTTTCTTGTTAATATACATACATACGTACATACAAACACATACATATAAATATATATATTATATAAATATATATATATATATATATATATATATATATATATATATATATATATATATATATATATATATATATATATATATATATAGAGAGAGAGAGAGAGAGAGAGAGAGAGAGAGAGAGAGAGAGAGAGAGAGAGAGAGAGAGAGTAAACATCACAACTGTTAACCCGCGATGATCATGAAGCATAAAAATAGCCACAAGAAGAAAGTGATAAACTTGATTGGAGTTAGTATTTTCTTCTGACTGACTTCGCCATCCTCACAATGTAAGTCTGACGATGTCAATGAGACATTATATATAAATATATATATATATATATATATATATATATATATATATATATATATATATGTATATGTATAAAGCTTAATTAAAAGTCCACTATCCATCTGCTGACCTCAGCAGTGAAAAAGGTATCTAAGAGTTAGCCCAATGTAGTGAGTCACAACTAGACTAGAAAATAACATGGGACTAGCAATCCCATACAAAACACTTACTGAGAAGCTGAAAACTAACCCTACTAGAGCCATCCGTTTGAAGTAAAAAAAAAAATAATAATAATAACCATTTACACACACGCGCATTATATATATATATATATATATATATATATATATATATATATTTATCACATACACAATTGTTCTGTGCATTAGTAGAATTACTAAAGTGGACCTTTTCAAACTGGATGGTATCTAATGGAGTTTTTATTCAAAAAGTCACAAGCTTTCTTGGACAAACAGTCCACATTATCAAGTATCCGTACTTTTTGAATAAAAAACTCCATTAGATACCATCCAGTTTGAATGAGGTCCTTTTAATAATATATATATATATATATATATATATATATATATATATATATATATATATATATATATATATATATATATATATATATATATATAGCCATTATGTGTATGGAAAGTATGAATAAATGAACAAAAAAAGAAAGTATAATATGCATTTAAGCGATGATTACCACGGTTACAGCTGGTAACTTATTAATTTCTATCAATGATTAGAGTCGTCATTAAATCTATCATTATCAGCAGAAGCGAGCCTACAGTGGAATTAGAAAACAGATATAACGAAGCCTCGAGGGAAGGGGAATTCGGTCGGATTTGAATGTCTGAGGTTAATATGAAATTGGTTCACGTATTTATGTATGTATGCATGTGTATATAAATATGTATATATATATATATATATATATATATATATATATATATATATATATATATATATATATATATATATATATATAATATATAATATATATATATATATATATATATATATATATATATATATATATATATATATGTATATGTATAACTGAATCGCAAAAATATGGAACGTGATGAATATATAAATAAAGGCAATGCCACGACAGAAAGAGAAATGACGGAGTGGTGCTAGGCCTTTCGACTAATTGCCCTTCACTTAGTAACTGCCTTTATATACGAGTATATATATATATATATATATATATATATATATATATATATATATATATATATATATATATATACATATATACATACACATATACAGTATGTGTGTGCGTGTTTGTGTAAAGTACACTAAAGTCAATACGCAATGCGCATGTAATGCCAGTAAAGTCAAAAATAGAGAAAAAAACCACCATATACTGTAAAGTCAGTTTAATTTGCTAGGGGAAGAGAAGAGAAGTAAAAGGAATTATGCGAGAAATAAATTTAATTATATATAAAAACAAAGCTGAGGTTGACCTTTCAACGTCCACTTAAAAACAAGAGTTGCAGTTCAGGAAAAATACCTGGTTATCAAGATGTTTATTACAAGACCTCACGCACGAAAATAATACCGAAAAGATTTTAACTAAATGTCATAACCATATCCTAGTTGAGGTTCCCCATTACATTTTCAGTAACTAGGACTTCAATCCAAAATCTGAATAACAATAAAAAAAAAAATGTTTTATGGAACGTCCATAATACGCGAAGCATCTTTTGCCTGAGTAAACAGCAAACTTCATCAAGAGAAGTTAAGATGCTCAACTGGAACGTCTTTTTACTTTGTGAATTACAACAGAGCTCAGTTGGTGTTATTAGGGAACAATCTTCTTTAATTTTTATTAATGAAACGTTACATTACGGTACGCCAGGCAATCTGATACGGAATAGATATTAGGGAAATGACAGCCAATAGGGCGATTGTTTTCATCCCCATCCTTCTCCACTGGCAAAAATGCCAAGTGTTATTGGTTTTCCTTATTATCATAAAAGACTGACGAGTTTTACTACGGTTTTTATTCATCCCAGAAGACCTCTTTGCTGACGGATACCAATGCGCAAAAAGATCAAGGCGTCAAAATTCATTATTACGGTATTTTATTCCATTCATTATGCGCTTACTTTCCCGTACACTTACAATCTGTTTATGATATGAAATGGTGGCTGTGCTAGGCGATTTAAATGCAAAAGTTGGTGACAGAAACAGACGGCGGTGTTGTTCCTGGAGTGGATGAGATTGGCGAGAGACTTGTGGAAATGTTTAAGTAATGGGTTTATACATGAAAATACATTTTCTTCACAGAAGATTAATAATGAGTACCCTTGAGTAACGAAAAAGACCAAAGAAGAGATAGATTATGTGTTAATATACATTAGGGTACAGGTGCAAGTGAATAGCTCGAGATATACCTGATCATTAATTAGCTGAAACGTAAGGATACATGGAGATATATCTGATCATTAATTAGCTGAAACGTAAGGATACATGGAGATATATCCGATGATTAATTGGCTGAGACGTAAGGATACATGGAGATATACTTTATCATTAACTGGTTGAAACGCAAGGTAACATATGTGGAAGTTTATGCTAAATGCTAGGGATTCAAAATGTGGCTGTAAATCTACTTAAAGCAATGTAGTTTATAGACAAGGCAATGGCAATATATAAGGGGGAAATGGATGGAAAGTGTCCTAGGATTAAAGACAGTATCTACGGATCTAATAGAGAAATAAAGAGTACGGAAAATTCCAAGATGTAGTCATAAAATCAGCAGAGAATGTTTGTTAATACCGGAAGGCGGAATGAAAACATCAAGGGGGGGGTGATAAAGGGATGAAAGGTTAGTGAAAGAAAAGAACTTATTATTTAAAGTGGAAATGCATTACAAAAGAGAAGATCACGCGCAGGTATACAGTAGAATAGGAAGGGCAATCAGGAATAAATACGTGGCTAACAGAGAGAGAGAGAGAGAGAGAGAGAGAGAGAGAGAGACTTATTATTTAAAGTGGAAATGCATTACAAAAGAGGCGATCACGTGCAGGTATACAGTAGAATAGAAAGAGCAATCAAGAATAAATACATGGCTAACAGAGAGAGATCACGAGAGAATAGAAAGAGAATCAAGAGAGAGAGAGAGAGAGAGAGAGAGAGAGAGAGAGAGAGAGAGAGAGTTAATACATTATCCATATGTTCTTTTGCCTTCATTTTTCTTTCAGCATTTTTTGAACATTTTACATCAACAAAAGTAGCTACACCAGTACCGAGTTTCAGGTTACGTCATCCCTTAGTTACCATTTGTTTCAGGCTCTTCCAACACAGCTGTCCAACCTTCCCCCAGACCTACATAACTGAAAGACGGGAACCACCAGTGCAAATGCATAAGCAAGAACTAATGCAAACAATATTCTAGACAATATCGGAGGAAAAATCCTTCTCATGTCATAAACTTCGGAATTCTATTGGCCTTCAGCCTTGCAACCTTTCACCTTTTCCCCAAATTTAATGCAGAAAATTACGATTACAGTGAAAATACTGATCAATTCATAGCTTCTGCTTCATGTTGGCATGGCAACGAAAAAGGCCAAACGAAATAAAAAATAAACATAAAACTTTATGACTGTAATAAATGAAAAAAAAGGTACCAGTGTTTAACAATGACACAAAAGAATGACAGATATGGTTAGAGTTACCACGACATCATTCTACATTGTCTTACCTGTGCATCCATTATTTCTTTTTATAGTTATATCCTTAGAAACTAAATCTTTTCCTAAACCGAATACCTTCTTTAGAATTTTATCAAGAAATTATTTTGTCTCTTAAATTCAGCAGAAATTTATCTGCCGACTTTAACAACAGAGCATAGGATAACAAGAGAAAGGATTTACGTTTTTCGTTTTTTCACGTCACAGACAAAATATCCGCCCGAATTTAACAACAAGAGAGGAAATGTTACCAACGCCCAGTATATCGATTTGTATCATGCAATGAAAAGTCAACACAAGAAGATGCTGGAATCAAGAAAGGCGTGTAACACTCAATCTCACGGATGGGACATTCGTCTGGACTGAGGTATTGGTTTACTGAATAAGGTCCTGGGTTATTATAATAAAAATATACGGGTAATTTCACTTTTTGGACTGAGGTATTGCTTTACTGAATAAGGTCCTGGGTTATTATAATAAAAATATACGGGTAATTTTACTTTTTACCGCAAGGTTAATTTCCCTAGGATGCATCCCTGCAGAAATTGTGTGCGTGTTTTGCACGGCTGATATGGACACTCTGACATGAAACACAGGCAGACATGAGTACACGAGTACACGTACCTCAACAATTATATTCAGTGTTCATATATGTGAATGGGAATTTTAAGTGTTACCTTCAGGTCTACAACCTACAACCTACTTATGATAGACACATAGATACATGTAAATTCTGCCGTTCATTTCAAAGTTTCGTGATGAAATTACATAAACTTCAAAGACTAAATAAATAAAAGTATGTTTCAAAAGGAATTCTTGCAATAACAGAAAGGAAGGCATCGAAACCTTCACTAGCGGCTCCAGGGTGGGGCGGGGGCACATGGGCACGTGCCCCCCACGAAAAATAATGACAAAATAATAATGCTGAAGATTTAGATAATAATAACAAAAAATGAGAAATATAAAATGGAAAAAAATAAATCTTATATATATATATATATATATATATATATATATATATATATATATATATATATATATATATATATATATATATATATATATATATAATGTATAATATGAAAATTGGCGCCCTGCCCATAAAATTTTTCTGGATCCGCTTGTGGGAACCTTCCTTTATGTAACGCCAAAAATAAAATAATAAGAAAACACATTAGACGAATAACTCGTCAAAATAAAGAAATAAAATTTCCAGCTAGGGAAACCACCTATTATTAGGAAGATGTTGTAAACATCCGTTCTGTCAATAATTCAGCCCTGGGCAGTGTTCCATTTCAATCTCGCGTTATCAGGAACAGTTCTTTACGTTCCTTGCGCAATATCTGGTTTCTTTGATACCCATAATGTCTGATGTTCTGGTTCCGATTTAAAAATATTAGCGTATTTAGTTTTAATCATATGTTCAAAATATCTGCGTATTTAGTTTTAATCATATATGAGTGTTCCAGAATTACTCCAGCTTTTTTCTATACCTCTAAGAGTTTATAATTTAAACTGACGCAAGTCTTAGAGAACGGTATCCCACTGTTTCAGTCTTTCGGAGTAATCTAAATATTTTGCAAGAAATGCAAAGAACTTGAGCGCTAAAGGCTCTTTTGAGAATTTAAAATGGTTTGGAAAATAAAAATGCAATCTGTGATAGTCGATGATGTATACAGCCGCCTTACATTTGGGAGCGACAGTTTGTCTCACAATTACAAAGCGTTTAAAAAAGGTAATAGGAAAAAATAATTAACGTGTGCCTCGCAAATATCCAATACTCCATATATAGTTTCAACATTTATGAGTAAAGCACCTAAAAGAATATGCCCATTTGAAAGCTTCTTTCAAGAACTTGGGACATTATTCTTGAAAAATTGTTACCAGTGATAAAACTGAGTAGGTTTTAGAGTTTTTGAATATCTGCGATTAATCATCACCTATAAAATATTACTGGCGATTTACGCAAACATATCAGGGGGAGTAAATGGATATTTCAGCTTAACGGTACCTTTCGGCAGGGCACTTTATTTTTCTTTCCTATGCATATTTATGAAGTAAAACTGAATATTCTATGAATAAATTATCAGCGGAATAAAGGTTTTGATTTATTTCAGATTATACGGATCATAACACAAACCAAGGGTCACCAGTAAAGGGCATTTACGTGAATCAGTGGTTTATTTCCCAAATCGAATTATGTTAATCAAATTCTATATAATGTGTGTGTGTGTATATGTATATATATATATATATATATATATATATATATATATATATATATAATATATATATATAGTGTATGTATGTATGTATGTGTATGCATATGTATGTGTATTGCGTTTAAGCCATATGGGCCTTTTATTTTTTCGACTGTGCATGTGAAAAAATTAAACAATGACAAACAGAGCAGGATTCGACACAAACGACGGAGTACAAATAGTTTGATTCTACTGTAATTTTATACATAAATAACCAAATATCGTTACAGTTACGTTTACTGTGCCATTGCTTCTTCCAATTAGGATAGCAGTTTTTTCTCGTCACGTTAAAAATGGAAACACTGATATCCCTCATAAAATGGCCTTTCGCTTCGCATGTCTAGCAAATTCAAACAGCGAACGTAAAAAGGCGCAGACCGACGTGAATGTTCTCCGGTATTCATCCAGCGTTTTCCATTTCAGTTCGAAATTGAAGGAAACCTTTTGTGGCATCTTCTGCGAAAATCTGGGAATGGAATTGGGAATTTAATCTGGGATGGATTTGTATGCCTTCCAAATATCATTCAAATAGCATTTTCTTGTACTTTTCAAGTGCGTAATTATACTATATATATATATATATATATATATATATATATATATATATATATATATATATATATATATATATATATATATATATATATATATATATCCTCATTCATTCACAAACACTCAGCCACAAATATCGTTTATTATCCAATTCACTATACCTCAGAATAACTTGCACCTACCCAAAAATTTATTGTGTATATATAAAAATTTATTATATATATATATATATATATATATATATATATATATATATATATATATATATATATAAAGGGAAATGTATACTATATGAAAATATATGAGAATTGTTTGTTAATTAAAAGCTATGGTGATATCACATGTTGCATAGATGCAAACAAATTTCTCTGACACACATCTCTGATGGACAGGAACCGAATATGTGGAAGACGCTTTTCAAATGTTTATCGAAAAACCAACCTTTTAGCGAGAAAACCTCCTTCAAAACAAGAATGTTGATGAGAGCTATGTCATACAATATAACTCCTATTGAAAACACATTGTCATTCGCATATGTGGAAAGCTGGCAACTTGCAATCCTTCTCTCTCTAACACAAGCATACATTTAAGCATTTTACGCATAAAAATTGACATCTAATGCAACGGATCTTTCTCCTTTAACGAGATGCCGGCCGGAAAATAGATTCCCTGAACGCAAATGGATTTATCCAAAGCTTTGCATACAAGCAAATGTAAAATACGAACGGAAAACTTTTGCCCTTATGTTTGTAAGTCAGAAGTTCGATAACAGGTCAAATGTCATCAAACATCTTCGCAGTAAGGTATCCCGAGGACTGATCGGGAAAGTGATTAGAGATTCAAGGGTCTTCAAAAAGTAAGTTTCTGCATAAAATAGAATAGTTTACAGTTTTCTTCAATCTCTCTCTCTCTCTCATAAGTCTTCAAAACCTAAGATTCTGCACAATACAAGACAGTTAAATATCTTCTCTCTTCGCTCTCTCTCTCTCTCTCTCTCTCTCTCAAAAGTCTTCAAAACCTAAATTTCTGCTGAAAAGAGAATATTTACATTTTACCTCTCTCTCTCTCTCTCTCTCTCTCTCTCTCTCTCTCTCTCTCTCTCTAAGTCTTCAAAACCTAAGTTTCTGTACAAAACAAAACAGTTAAATATCTCTCTCTCTCTCTCTCTCTCTTTCAAAAGTCTTCAAAATCTAAGTTTCTGCTGAAAAGAGAATATTTACATTTTCTCTCTCTCTCTCTCTCTCTCTCTCTCTCTCTCTCTCTTCTCTCTCTCTCTCTCTCTCTCTACCTTGAATTACTCCGAAATTGCGCCGTGAATAGAAACTTCACTTTTCCTAACTCACTTCAAACTTGTTGTTTTTATAAAACTCTCCATGGAGTATACCGCAACTAGTATCTTTTTTCATTGCTTTTAATCGCAGAAGATCATGAGAGAGAGAGAGAGAGAGAGAGAGAGAGAGAGAGAGAGAGAGAGAGAGAGAGAGAGAGAGAAAATTTCTATTTTGCGCAATTTGCCAATTTATCGTTTACTACATTAAGGCAAAACAGCTTTTGTAACAAACTTTGCACTGTTATTTTCAAACTGCATTTTTCAATTACAACAGATAGAGCGAATATTTTAGTTTTAACGTCCGACTCGGCCCATGTCTGAAGCGTAATGACTGTACTGGAATTTTGACATCCGGAATATTATTCAAAATAATGGAACAGTCACTGCAAAAACTTTATATGAGATTTTCGAAATTTAATCTTAATAATGAATGTAAAACGTAACTGAAGATTCGTTATAACTAAAAAATTAAAGAGAAGATAAAATATAATTTTGAGACAATGAAACCCACCGAAACAAAAGATCTCTTTTCAACAGGAAAGTTATACTAAGGGCTGAAAGTTCCTGCATGTTATGCAGTCGAAAATATAGTGCCATGCATCGCAAGTTGCTAAAACAGAAATCTCCCATGAACGGATATTATTACAGATTTCAGTTTATATTTACAAAAACACTTTGAAATCCTCATGTAATTTTGATCTTCTTTCCTCTTTCTTATTTAGTTGCTACTTCTCTTTCCCTTTCCACTTCTTTTCACTTTCATCTTATGAATAATAATAATAATAATAATAATAATAATAATAATAATAATAATAATAATAATAATAATAATAATAATAATAATAATAATAATAATAATAATAATAATAATAATTATGATTTATAGAATGGTAAAGAAATCCACAACAGTGTAAATGTAAAAATTTATATATTTATATATGTGTGTATCCATATATATATATATATATATATATATATATATATATATATATATATATATATATATATATATATATATATATATATATATATGTATGTATATATATATATATATATATACTTAATATGTATTTACACTTACGCCATTGTGGATTTCTTCACCAATATAATAATAATAATGCTATATTTTATTACTTTCCCGTTCCTTACTTCGTTATATTTTTACTTCCTTATCTAAAACTGTCTCCTAATCTTGCTTTTAGCTGTCAAAAGGTAATTAAGAAATAAACTGATTTTTCATTCAATTTATACAATCTATTTTTCGTATGTATTTTTTTTTTTAAATTAAGACTAATCTTGTTTACAAAGACTATTTACACTCCTGAAAAGCAGTCTGAAATATTTAATATGCCCTTTCATCCGGAAATGTTTTAGCTTCAGGCCGCCTTCTTTAATCGTTTCACCTATTTAAACAAGTTTTTATCTGAATTTTTTTATCGTAAGTGGTACCGTAGAACTACTCTAATTCGGTACATTTATTCACACTACTGTAACTCTCCATTTGTTATTATTTGAACTGTCTCTAATTCACACTGTTTTCTTCCTTTAGGCTATTGTACATTTATTCACACTACTGTAACTCTTCTATCATTTTAAGTGATCTCCGATTCACACTGCTTTCTTCCTTTAACTTATCTTACATTTATTCACACCACTGTAACTTTTGTATCATTTTAAGTGATCTCCAATTCACACTACTTTCTTCCTTTAACTTATTATATATTCATATTTACACTACTGCAATTCTTGTATCATTTTAATTGATCTCTAATTCACACTGCCTTCTTCTTTTAATTTATTATACATTTATGCACCATACCTCTTCTACCATTTTAACTGATCTCCAATCCACACTGCTTTCGTCCTTTAATTTGTTATACATCTATTCACACCACTGTAACCCTATCATTTTACCCGATCTCTAAAGCACACCGCTTTCTTCCTTCATTTTATTCTATATTTATTCATCCCCGCCTTCCTCCGTTCTCCTAATTTAGAATTCAGTATATTCCTCCGCTGATTTCCCGGATTTTCTAACATCTCTTATACCAGCCGCTCTATTCAAATCAACTCATCTGATCTCTCATTGTCATTCAAATCGCTTTCTCGTACAGTTCTTTGTTATCTTCCTAAGACTCCTACTCTTCCCCTTAAATAATTCGCTGATACTTGATTTCCCAACAGCTCTTCCGTTATTCACTCTTCCTTATTACTTTTGTTTCTTCGTAATATCAGTTTCCTTCAGCATCCTCGGTCTTATTATTTATTCACATGTTTGTAACTGTGTCTTCCCAACTTCTCCTCCAACATCCATTCTTCTCATCCGTCTTACATTCTTACCTTGCGTTCACATTCTTCCTTAATCTGCATCCCCCTTTGTAACTTCCTTCGCTCAATCCTAAGTTCTTTTCTTACTCAATTATTCTTTAACCCAAATCCTACTGATCTTCCCGTTCTTCATAAACTCAAGCTGTTCATTTCCCAACCCCCCTCGTTCTTCTTGACATTTCTTCCCCTTTATCTACCTGTCCTTCCTTTTCCAGCTTCTGCTTTATTCCTTTGTCATTTTCTCTCCCCCTCCTTCACTGCCCACCAAACCCCAACACCCCCTCCCATCACTCCTTCTATCCTTCAGTCACCAATTATCCAGCTATCCTTCCTGACAAGTATATTAGCATTCTGTCAAAAGTAGGGGTTTGACCGACGACTCTCGCTGCATCCAAGAGAGAGACGAGCACTATTCATTATTCACTTCGTTCGTCTTTAACGAGAACTCTCGTCGCTATATTCATCGTGGACGCACAAAGAAAAACGGAACAATGGTCTCCATTACGATATTATCACGTACCGCATTACACGAATGAGCCACGTGCACGAAACCCTTGGCGTTGTTGCTTGTTTCGAAAACAAGTGATATTGCGTGATGGTTGCTGGTTCTTGTGCTTCATCAAATTGTCTGATGGAACAGGGCACATTCATTTTCTTTATCTTTTGCTTCTCAAGTAATTGTCTTCGTATTTTGTTTTTATCTTTTCATGTCCTCTTTTTTTTTTTTTTTACTTAGGAAGCTCCGCATGAGAAGACATGAAAACTAATGTCATTTTTCTTAGCGTCAGCAAAGGAAGCAAGTTTTAATTACTTTTCTTCACATTAGCAAGTGAGGCGAGTGTTTATCAGCTTTATCTAACGCTATGAAAGGCTTAGTTTACAAACGTTATTTTTAAACTATTTACAACTAATAACACTGCCATTATGCTGCTAATTAATACATAGATTTTTTCTAACATTAAATCAACCCTTCTTTACTTTTGGAATTATTAGCTTTTTAAACCAGCCGTCATAGGAATAATATGTACTTAACTGTATCTGCTGTATGCCATTTTCATTGCTTTTAATTATTCATATCATCTTTCACGTATCAATTCATGACTATTTCCACGCTTGTGGACTACATTAATTCCCCTTGATAAGAAATTTTTCTTTCGCCAACTTAAGTTTCCAGTTTCTGTTTTGATTTCCGTAAGATCTCGTGGTCAGTGACCGTTGTCAAAATGATAATAACAATCTGGTCACTTACCAAATAATTATTTGGATTCTCCACACAAGATCAAGCGAGTTTCTTGCATGCTGGGATTGCCCAAGAAATCCCTTTAAATACATTCATTATTTTATTTGCAATTATATCAAAACCCTCTAATGTGAGAGGAATGATTTCATTATCAAGACAGGGATGAAGATGAACCTAACCATGTACAAGAAAAAAAAGTTAAGTATACCTCAGTTTTACCCCAGACCACTGAGCTGATTAACAGCTCTCCTAGGGCTGGCCCGAAGGATTAGACTTATTTTACGTGGCTAAGAACAATTGGTTACTTAGCAACGGGATCTACAGCTTATTGTGGAATCCGAACCACTTTATAGCGAGAAATGAATTTCTATCACCAGAAATAAATTCCTCTAACTCTTCATCAGCCGGCCGAAGACTCGAACTCGGGCCTAGCGAATGCTAGTCCACAGCTCTACCGACTCTCCCAACGAAGAGCTACCATGTACAAGAAAGTGAATCATTTCAGCCACTGAGTATGATGAGAATGAGGCTAGTGATGATGTTAGCCTAGGCAGTAGCCAGGAAACCTGAGATTGTAATACAATTAAAGGTGGAGCTGACACAACTGACTAACTTGGTGCTCTTCGTAACTCTGCAAGAAACATTACAGTAGTTGGTGGCCTCTGACATTTCATTCCAGTCAATAAACACTAGCTGGTACAACTCACATCTTATTTACACGAAAAGAATCCGTCATGCATGGTCAAGGAGTCGATTCATAAAGCCGTTAGGTACAAGCCTCACATAAAATTGCATGAAAATGAGAGAGAGTAAATACTGAACTAGTGAAAGAGGGAGTCAGTCAGGCAGAACTTTAGCAGTTTTGTCAAGAATACTGAAGCACACCCATCAAATTCTCTACCCGCTGCCACTCCTACTGAAAGGGTGGTAACAAGATTTCAACAGGTCCAAGGAAAAGAATGTAGGTATCAAAATATGGGGGTGGGGGAGCTCTCGTGGAATCACTGTCAATAAAGCTATGATACACATACCAGTAAGTATATGTAAGATAAATTAAAGTAGAGCATTTGTCAAAACATACACACCTGAGGTGAACCAGTGACACTGCCCAGTACTTTTCTCCTGCTTTCTTTTCTCAAACATGAAACCTCTCGTTTTAGTTTTCTGTAAAAGAATACTACTGTAACGACTTTGTCTGTCCATTCGCCCTTTTTCTGTCCGCACTTTTTCTGTCTGTCCTCAGATCTTAAAAACTACTGAGGTTACAGGGCTGCAAATTGGTATGGTGATCATCCACTCTCCAATCATCAAACATACCAAATTGTAGCCCTCTAGTCTCAGTAGTTTTTATTTTATTTAAGGTTTAAGTTACACATAACCGTACTTCTGGCACCGTTATAGGTACCAACAACACAGGCCACCACCGGACTGTGGCTGAGGCCACCACCGGACCGTGGCTGAGTTCCATGGGCCGCGGCCGAAAGTTTCATACATTATACGCTGTACAGAAAACTCGATTGCGCCAAAGAAACTTCGGCACGTTTTTTACTTGTTTACATTGTAACCAGATAATGGTTACAACGAAGGACGAAAAACTTACTTTTCATTTCTTCCCTGACTTTCCAGCAAAGCAAAAGAAAACGTGCAGCAAATAGGATCTCCTAGGGAGATATATATAAAATGCTCCAAGCAAATACTTCAATTTTCTTTAAAAGTGGCGGATATACGTAATATGACTGCGCGAAGACCTAAGCATATAAATTCATGTTTCCATTAAGACATATCCCTGTCGCGCTACGTACACACTCATGTGTGCATGTATTTATACATATATATGTATAAAGTATATATATATATATATATATATATATATATATATATATAATGTATATATATATCTTCTAGCTTCTTGCGTAAACCATGCACTCCACACCCTTCTCCCCAAGGATTCCTATGTTAGACAGGTGGCCAACGTGCTGTTAAAATGTTACAATGTTAGACATGTAAACTATCTGGCCTCTCTCTCTTCTCTCATATTTGGAGCTTTGCGAAATCGATAATAATGGTTAGCTGATGCTGAATAACATGTATGTATATGTATATGTATATATATATATATATATATATATATATATATAGATATTAAATATGTATTGTATATGTATACATATATACATATGTGTGTTTGTGTGTGTATACATACACTGTAAACATATATTATCTACATATGTATGTATATATGTATACACACATACTTACATATACAGTATATCGTATCTATTCATATCTATAACTTGACATCAAATAACTGTTTTATTTCGCAAAGCTGAGAGAGAGAGAGAGAGAGAGAGAGAGAGAGAGAGAGAGAGAGAGAGAGAGAGAGAGAGAGAGAAATTGTATTAGGCATACTTCTGAATCGCTGGAAGGCGAAATAGTTTACGTGTCTAACAAAGTAACATTTCTCAAGTACGCTGCCAGCCAGCCTAACATTGGAATGTTGGCGGAGAGGGAGAAAGAAGGATTACTCACCACTTGAAGATTGCATACTCTTCTCTATTAAGTGTGATGACGAGTGTGAACCACGTTACTGATGAAGATAATTAATGGCTTTATACCGATTGCCACACCAACAAAAACCTTCGCCATTGCAATGGGAGATTGGAGGTTATCTTATCATAAAGACGCATATTTTCTTTTTCCCGCTGCTATGGTCGCTAGTGTCGTGGCATGCCGCTCGGATGTTGCGAGTTCGCGCCTTCCCCAGGACGATGAAAAAATCACTGGCTCTGTAACATGATCAGTTACTGTCGCAGTGTGGGGTCTGCGGTGGGAGGCTGAGACGAACATTCTGTGGAAGCTTGAATTTCAAGTCAGTGGCCCCTTTGGTGGGCTTGTTCCACGTGAATAGGTTTCATCTACCGAAATGATGAATAATAAATAATTCATTTAAATTTTTGTTTCTATTTATTAATTTGTTAATTTAAAAAAAACTGATCTCTTCTTTCTGTATTTCCTATTACCTTCTGTTACTTCTTTCAAAAGAACACCGTATTTTTTGGAAGCTTGAATTTCACTTCGATGGCCTCTGTGGGTTTGTTTCATAAGAGTAGGGTTCATCGTCTGAATAATAATAATAATAATAATAATAATAATAATAATAATAATAATAATAATAATAATAATAATAATAATTGCCCATTTACGGCTGGGAGACTGGTGGGCAGTAGGCCGGGAACGATACACAGACCTAACAAACCTAAGTTGATTCCTGCACCACTCAGCCACTCCATACACGTCAGTTTTGGAAGCCAGGTGGAGGGGTGGCCAAATCCTCATATACATACATACATACATACATGTATATATATTATAATATATATATATATATACACATATATATATATATACACATATACACAGTATATATATATATATATATATATATATATATATATATATATATATGAACAGTAGATATATGCTTTTTAATCTTCTTTAACTGTCATATGACAGAAAACATGAAACAAATGCCGATAAACCTGGCACTGACCAAAAGAACCTGGAAAGAAGGAGGCAGGTGGGAATTTACTACAAAATTTCAATATTACCAAAAGAGAGGGAATCTGTCTTTTATATTGACTGTTTTTCTGTTCGTATCAGCGAAGCTTATAATATTTCCATACTGCCTTTGTTGCTATTATTATTTCCCTTTATTTCTATTTTTTATTTCCTGACCCAGCTGCTATTCTCAGCTTAAGTGGAAGTGGAACGAACTTATTCTTGCAACAAACGAACTTACGCTAAAATAAGGCGAACACTAAAATTCTGCTGCATTTCTCTTCAAATTTCAAACAAATAAGCTGACTAGAGTATTCGGATACCATGATCTGATTTTATATTCGGGTGAATTTCCTCGCATCATCAGCATACGAAAAATGCGTCTAAAACCAACACAAAAGAAACGGCCTGCAGGTGAACAATGGAAAACGAATAATTCATCAATTCGAGCAGAACTCGAAAGACCTTTCCCTTTGGAAATAAAAAGGAAGGTGAATGGAAGAGCAGCAGCAGGCAGTGCAAGAGACACACGGCAATTATTTCCACTAATGAGACTTCCGTCATGATTTGGAAATCGTTTCACTCAAGTGAGAAAAGCATTACACCGTCAGTATTTTACTTTGAAATCATTTCATCCAGACAGATTTGTTTCATAAGAGGCAAGACTTGAATAATTTAGTTATGACTTTAAGGCTAAAACTCCCAGGTAAGTAAACAACTAGCTCAAAATCAAATACAAATAGGATTCAACTAATTCTGTTCCGAAGAACAGGTACTGTTTTTCAACAAGGAAATTACAGAATGCATATGCACTTGAACGTAATGATTGGAGAAACAAATCCACAGTTGTTAAGTATGGGTAAAATATATTTTAAAAATAAAGCTAAACAGAGTGCTTTCGAGAATCTGTACGAGTCCCCTTTTCAGGGGAATCGTGCAGATTCTCGAAAGCTCTGTTTAGCTTTAGTTTTTAAAATATATTTGTACCCATATACAACAGTGGATTTATTTTTCCATTTCAAGACCCACGCAACTATGATTATTTTATTAAATGTAAAAATTGAAAAACACGACTCATCATAAACTTTTCCGGGTTACAGATTATAATAAATATTTTACTAATCGAATAATAAAAAATAAAAGAGGTGACTTTAGGACTAATGAGGTTACGGACGAGCTGATGAGCAAAGGGTAAAGCAAACATCATGTTTTATCACATTCAGAAAAAAAAAAAAATTAGGAATAATAATACCTCACATCTTCCTACACAACTGAATGGTAATCACAGACAGCCGCAGTCTCATACGGCTAACTGTAAGAAAATTAATACGTAGAGATAAAAAAAAAACTGAAGGTAAAGTTCTTAAACTTTGCAACGTGTTATGGAATCTAGATAATCGTGAAAGTTAACGCCACGGTGAGGAAAAAAAAAAAAGTATTACAATTCTCACAAATTATTCCTTTGACTTAGCATGACACAGCTGTACGCTAGCAGGCACACAAGTGTGCAAAAAGAGTACAAATACAGAGGTCTATCATCAAACAAATGACCGAAGAACTTCAAACTTTCTCAATTTCTGCGCACACAGATTATTCTGATTTTGACACGTAATATTTATCAACATCCAGCGACAGGAGAGAGAGAGAGAGAGAGAGAGAGAGAGAGAGAGAGAGAGAGAGAGAGAGAGAGAGAGAGAGAGCCACAGAAGGGTCATAATCAATCGAGAAAATGCTAACAATAAGGAAGAAAGGTAGGAAAAAATACTAACACTGGATACAGGAAATTAACTGTGCAACCAAAGAGAGTAAAATGATAGAAAGATGAAACATGTACCCGGAAAAGAACGAATCATTAATCCGGTCTGCCATCCAAATAGGGAATGAATTTTAGATTACGAGGCAAACTTCTCAACTCACAAATTGAAAGGAAAAACCAACCCTTAATAAACTTTGTGTCGAATACAAAATGAAATAGCGCTGCCTAAGTCATTCAATATTAAATTAAGTAAACAATTCTCCAGGACTATGAACTGCTGTTGATATTGGCTAATAAGAGAAGGAAATCCTGAAAAAAAAATCCATAAAATATTTACCGCATAATATTATTCCTGGAATAGCATACACAAGCTCTCTCTCTCTCTCTCTCTCTCTCTCTCTCTCTCTCTCTCTCTCTCTCTCACACACTCACACTCAAATATATATATATATATATATATATATATATATATATATATATATATATATATATATATATATATATATATATATATATATATATATATATATATATATATATATATATATATATATATATATATATATATATATATATATATAGTACATATTTGTATGTATGTATATCTGTTCTTCATACCCCTTAGAAAGGGTGGTAGTTAGCATTTTAGGAAATGGTTGGTAGTCTATGCCACTCTCTACTCCCTCCTCGACCCCTTAAGGTGTAAACCAATTTCCAGGAACCTAAATCGCTGTATGGGTTTACCACAGAAACAACGGCCTTTAACAGAACAATATACTTATCGGTCAGTCCTGAATTGGACTCTGAACCTGGGTCACCTTTCTAGGCCTAGTCAGGTGAGTAAACTCTGGGTTGCCTGACTAGGCTCACAATAGGGGTGCATTTCTGCCAAACAGAAGGTATAGCCACTTGATCCCCCTTCAGAATCCTATTTAATGAAATGCATAGCGCTGCAGTGAAGCAAAATCATTTCAGATAAGAGGAACAAATGACTGACGCTGAGCTTAGAATAAGACGGAATACAGAATTTAGGCCAAAGGCCAAGCGCTGGGACCTATTTGGTCATTCGGCAATGAAAGGGAAATTGAGAGTAAAAAGGTTTTAAAGGTGCGACTTAAGGAAAACCTCCCAGTTGCACTGTGAATCAATAGTTAAGAGAAGTTGGAAGAAAAGATGGAAGAAAGAGAATATAAACGGAGATACAGTAAAAGGAATGAAAGGGGTTGCAGCTAGGGGCCGAAGGGACGCTGCAAAGAACCTAAAGTAATGCCTCAAACACTGAATTTAGGTTCACATGTTTAGTAGGGAATTGTGAGTCCTTCATCATTAATTATGATAATGAGCAACAGTTCTACAAATACAGTACATCTTCAATGTAATGGAAACCTCGGCGTTGTCTACCAACTCTCCACTGAATGTCAAAACAGGAGGCAACTAAACTACTGACTGATGGACTGAGATCATCCACACTGAGACAATGTTTCAACGGTTCCTTATAGAAGCGGCACTCTCAGTCTCATCAAACATCTTTAACTGAAGTAGAAGTTCAGTACTATTTGATAGAGAACAGTAGAATGAAAATATGTTAACAACAATAAAGGCATTAAAAAAAAATAATGAGAGACGGATATAAACACGAGGCTTTTGATAAGGTAAGATCATCGACCAGAGACTGAGTAGACTGAGTTATAGATTAATTCATTTTTTAGTTGGCAACTAATAATGAAAACTAACTCACTGTACACTTGCCACCTCATTCATTGGCAAAACTTACAGAACAGCAACGGATAGTTTCAGAAAACAAAACTTCAATGTTTCCCACTTCTACGTCTTGAGGCCACAGCATGAGTGCGCTTGCTTGCATATGACTGATTTATAGATTTTAGGCATGCATGCCAAGCACTGGGGCAACTAAGGCTATTCAGCTCTGAAACGGAAACTGACAGTAAAAGTTTGAAAGGTGTAACAGGAGGAAAACCTCGCAGTTACACTATGAATCAACTGTTAGGAGAGGGTGGACAGTAAGAGAATATGAACGGAGGTACAGTGAAAGGAATGAAAGCAGTTGTAGCTAGGGGCCTACATTGCACCGCACGAGGTGCACTGACGGCACTATCTCCCTACGGGGATTGCTTGCATATGCTTCTGTTCGTGATAAGACAGACTGAGTCCACAGATACAAAAGCAGATTAAAATATCTTTTGTAAGCAAGACGGCTTCGATACCTTACTTCGCTTTTATGGAAAGTTTTATTGGTTTGTATCCGCAGAACCAGAAGATGAACAAAATGAGAAATTGATATTCATTATGCACAAACTAAAAGTATTATATGTCATGTCAAATCTGAATATATATATATATATATATATATATATATATATATATATATATATATATATATATATGCACATATATATATAATATATAGGCTATACATAAAATACAGTATATAACATATATGTATGTGTTTTATGTATATATCTATTTATCACACACACACACACACACACACATATATATATATATATATATATATATATATATATATATATATATATATAATATATAAATATATATAAAATGTAAAATTTCAAAGAGTTAATAGGATAAATAAACCAAGAATGAAAAAGCTGTAAAGAAAACTTCAAATAAACGACGTACAAAAGTCCCTCAAACAACTAGAGCAATACCACTAAGATTTCCACTGCTCTCAACAAACAAAAGAAAAAAATTCCTTACAAAGGGCACGGCGGAAATGGGGAAATACAGAAACCAATTTTTTCATCGGGAACAAAATATCTGTTATTACAGAGATTTATTCTCATACGTCAGCAGATAAGTGTGGGATCTGGACCACCGCTCGCTCGCTCGCTCGCTTCCAAGTTGCTGATCCCGTTCCGTCGATTATTCAGGCCCTGGAGGTGCTTCTTTGGACTCTGTATTTTCGGGAAATTTTCTTCATATCAGGAGTGCAATTTACTGCTTTCTCTGACGAGCATATTTTTCTCTTGAAGAGAAATATGAAAACCTTCTTTCGAGTTTGTTCTGATCGTGCATCTCTCTCTTTGCCGCATTATCTTTCTTCCATCATATATTTATTTAAGAGGAGCTATTATCGGGGCAGACAGTGATCTACCAGAGTGATTAAACTATTCAAAATCTCTCTAAATGCAGCTTTTGATTATGAAATCTTGGTAAATAAATTAAGCAGTGAAATGGAAAATGCTTGAAACATCAGATATGCTAGATGACTGTAGAATGTTTGAGGTTTATCATATATTTGGAATCCAACGGATCGTAAAATTTTTCTTTTAAGGTTTGGGAAGAGCAGAACACATCGGCCTCGTAATTTGTTTACTATTACAAAGTGTCTACGAAATGAAACGAGTAAACAATGCGCAATCGAGTTTTCTGCACAACCGCCACAGCGTAAAGTCAAGGCCACCGAAAATAGATCTATCTTTCGGTGGTCTCGGTATAATGCTGTATGAGCCGCGCCCCATGAAACTTTAACCACGGCCGGTGGTGGCCTAACCTATATCGTTGCCAGAAACACGATTATGGCTAATTTTAACTTTAAATCAAATAAAATAAAAACTACTGAGGCTAGAGGGCTGCAATTTGGTATGCTTGATGATTGGAGGGTGGATGATCAACATATTAATTTGCAGCTCTCTAGCCTCAGTAGTTTTTAAGATCTGAGGGCGGACAGAAAAAGTGCGGACGGACAGACAAAGCTGGCACAATAGTTTTCTTTTACAGAAAAATTAAACGTTTCTTAGGAAGAGTTAAACGTTGAGGAGCTGCAGATGCTTCACAGGTAGAGAGAAAGGTAATTTGTTTGGGAAAAGCGAACATTCACAATTGCAGAAAGCATAAAATACAGGAAATTTAATTTAAAGGCTGTCAATTCCGTCTAAGAGCCAGATAACGTACCAGAGTTATGTAGATATAAATGGTTTTGCAAAAAAAGAAAAAAAAAATCGGTGAAAGGTTTTGCATGTTTTCTTTCACTGACTTTCTCAGAAATTGTTTAAGAGAGAAAGTATGACCAACTGCTCTCTCTCTCTCTCTCTCTCTCTCTCTCTCTCTCTCTCTCTCTCTCTCTCTCTCTCTCTCTATCTATATATATATATATATATATATATATATATATATATATATATATAACATGTTTATATATATATATATATATATATATATATATATATATATATATATATATATATATATACTGTATATATATAACATGTATACATATATATTTATACATATGTATATAATATATATACATATATATATACTGTATATCTATATATTTAACTTATAAAAAGTTAAGTTCGAGTGCAATTTAAAACAATCGTACATACTGTATAATATTGGCATCATTTTCTTTATCAATTAATTATCTCAATCCACCTCTAACAGGCCATCTTTTTTAATTAACTATGAATAAAAGCAACAGGAATGGAATTGTATCAGACAATACTTCAACTTAACTGTATACGATTTACTAATGGTTCTATGAAATTAATTAGGGTAAAATTTTGGATAAAAGTAATACAGTTTACCAACATATTTTCTTTTACTCACTCAACATTTCCCATTTATAACGATCATTAATAAGTTGGGTTTTACCCCATAATACGAATAAAAAAATACTCAACTTCCGAGTAAATAAAAGGAAAGGTCATCTCTGTGTATTACAGATTTTTAGTCAAACTCAATAACTGTGAATTATGGATCAACAATAACCTCCCTCAGACGAACAAAGTTCCACGGCGGCTCGTAAAACTTTTACCGAGCGGATGAAATCGTAAAGATGAATTCCCTCAAGGCTTTAGCGAGGGGAAAGACAAAGTACAGTTAGGTCGACTCGTTAAAACTTTCGAGGAAGATGCGACTTTCTCGAAGTTACTCAGAGAGAAGAGGCGAGTCTTGCATAAGAATGTCACGACACGTGCTGGAGTCATGGACGGATATTTGAACGGAAGTAATTCAAAATTTCTTGAGAATTCGTGAGAGCAGCTTCAGTGCTTTGTCGAATGTGGCTTTGCATTAGCGTGCAAGCAACTAGATTATATCAGTACTTAAAAGGAGACTGGTCGAAAGACACGAATGAACGCATAAAATAAGTAAAAATGTTCCCCCCTTCGATAAATAAAGTGAATTTTGGAATGGAATGGAATATGGGATTTAGGCCAAGGGCCAAGCTCTGAGATCCATGAGGTCATTCAGCGCTGAAAGAGAAATTGAAAGTAAAAAGATCTTTCAAGGTGAAATAGAAGGAAAACCTCGCAGTTGCACTATGAAACAATTGTTAGGAAAGGGCGGAAATTAAGATGGAAGAGAATATGAACGGAGGTACAGTAAAAGGAATGAAAGGGGTTGCAGCAGTTAGGGGCCGAAGGGACGCTGCAAAGAGCCTTAAGTAATCCGTACAGTGCACCACGTGAGGTGTACTGTATACCCCCTACGGGGTAAAAGTGAATCATGATCTCCAGAATCATGCCTCTATGTCTACAAGCTTAGAGGCAGGATGAATACACAAGACATGGTACAAGAAAAAGGATGAGTAAATAGATAGATAGTGGAGTTGATTGTAAATGGAGATTATATTTTCAGCTGCACAAAATAATACGTTAATATGTTAGAGATTCTGTTAATCACTTTGGCTGGTTAAGTGTTAAAATTAGCTTTGTGCTAAATGGTTCTCATCATATTTGTTGATCAGCAAGTTTTGCGAAAACTAAAAGATGAAAGGTCTTTAATTTTGCCTCTCTTATTCAATCAAATGGGAAACCAATGACTGAAATAAAAAACGAGTCTTCAAAATATCACTCTGGGATTACAGCATTATGCCCAAAGGCCACCGAGTCTGAAAGCATTATCAAATATTCAACGGCAATCCAAATGCGTTTTGGAAACAACAGAATTGTGCCCATGGGTCCTAACTGTAAAGAATGCAGTGATAATTCTACACACACACACGCACACACATACAAACATATATATACATATATTATATGCATAAATATATATATATATATATATATATATATATATATATATATATATTATATATATATATATAGTATATAGATATACACATATAGATGTATATATATGATACGCATACACTATACATACATACATACAAACATATATATACATATACATACATATATGCATAAATAATATATGTATACATATATATACATATATTATATGCATAAATATATATATATATATATATATATATATATATATATATATATATATATATATATATACAGTATATAGATATACACATAAGCATAAACTACACATATGTATATATATATATATACATATATATATATATATATATATATATATATATATATATATATATATATATATATATATATAACGAATATGATCATGGTTATTTGAACACCTCTAACAAATCTCGTCAGAGCTTCATATGATTTTGGCATCGGTGCTGATCTTCACTACCAAAACTTTTAGTAAGAACCGGAATTTCTAGTCTCTACATGACTGAATAATTACCTCCCATCATCCCCGCGATCTTGGAGCCCTTCAGCCTCGTGAAGTTGTAGTACATTAATTTCCACTTGAGCAGAAAGGCAATATAAATGCCAGCACGCATTATACCTCCCTGGGGGTAATTAAACAACGCGTTCTTCTAAAATCCCAGTTCAACGTGAATCTCACTTAAGCTTTCGTAACAAACGCACGAACGGAACGCGTAAGTACAGCAGCTTTAATGTCATTTTGATTATCCTAATCGTTTTTCTCTGTGAAAACGTGGAGAGGAAACACTTGTGATATTAGCGCTCTGTTTGCATTTGTTATCACAACTGTTGCAATCATCAGTAACTTTGTTGTTATTTGTAATATTCCTGTCAACGAGAGCATTTTGCACAGGTGTTTTTTTTTATAAATACAGGGAACGATAATAAGAGCAGTTCTCAGCCGGTTTACATCCATCTACATATCTATAAATCTAAATATATATATAATATAATATAATATATACATACATATATATATATATATATATATATATATATATATATATATATATATATATATATATATATAATATGAGAGAGAGTCTACTGTTCACGTTTTACCAAACCCGTATGTGGTTATTACAGGTATATTACATATATATATATATATATATATATATATATATATATATATATATATATATATATATATATATATATATATATATATATATTATATATATATATATATATAATATATATATATATAATATATATATATTATACATATATATGCATATATACTGTATGTATGCATGTATATGTATACTTGTGTATATATATATATATATATATATATATATATATATATATATATATATATATATACACAGTATCTCGTCTTTATTAAAATCTTCGGTCTTCAGATATTATTCTCTCTCTCTCTCTCTCTCTCTCTCTCTCTCTCTCTCTCTCTCTCTCTCTCTCTCTCTCTCTCTCTCTCTTTCCCTTTGCTACTGTTATAAATCATACTCTTGGTTTGCTTGTATTGAATTTAATTTTACGGTATAATTCCAGTTGATGTCACTTGAATTCTAAGGTCATGGAATAGACAACTATGACCTTAGAATTCAAGTGACATCAACTGGAATCATACCGTAAAATTAAATTCAACAGAAGCAAACCAAGAGAATAATTTATAAATTACAGTAGCTAAGGGAAAGAGAGAGAGAGAGAGAGAGAGAGAGAGAGAGAGAGAGAGAGAGAAGAATAATATTCTATTAAAGGTTAAAAAAAGTTAAGTATACCTTAGTTTTACCAGACCACTGAGCTAATTAACAGCTCTCCTAGGGCTGGCCCGAAGGATTAGACTTATTTTACGTGGCTAAGAACCAATTGGTTACTTAGCAACGGGACCTACAGCTTATTGTGGACTCCGAACCACAGTATAGCGAGAAATGAATTTCTATCACCAGAAATAAATTCCTCTAACTCTTCATCAGCCGGCCGCGGGAATTGAACTCCGGCCCATCGAGTGACAGTCTGAAGCTCAACCGACTCGGCCAAAGAAGGGCTTATTAAAGGTTAAAGTTAGCCATAATCGTGCCTCCGGCAACGATACAGGACAGGCCACCACCGGGCTGTGGTTAAAGTTTCATGGGCCGCGGTTCATACAGCATTATACCGAGACCACCGAAAGACGTCTATTTTCGGTGGCCTTGATTATACGCCGTAGCGGCTGTACAGAAAACTCGATTGCGCCGAAGAGTCTTCGGCGCATTTTCTACTTGTTTTCTATTACTAATACTACCGTATAATTACATAACATACTGCTTAAACGAAACTACCAGATTGGGCAGCAGGAGGCAAACGAATAACAAACAGCTGACGGCATGCTATGAAAGCCAAACATTGGACGGCAATTCTCCCAGATATACGGAGACACAAAATCACCTGAAGGGAGATTACTTCTACTAAAATATTCAAAAGGTAAAAAGTTTTTCAAAGTTCGAGTACGAGCACTGTACCGATCGACGGAGAGGAGGGTACAACTTGAATGTCAGAGAGAACATACTGACAGGTACTTCTTTCCACAAAGACTGGAATGAGAAGCAATACGCAGGAAAAGACAATGCTGGAATCATTGATGAAGAAAACACCAGGAGGAAAAGGTTTCACTAAGGAATACGATCTACCGATAATATTTATAGTACATTCTTTATTCTTCTAATAATCTCACAACAACAACAACAACAACAACAAATAATAACAATAACTCCACTCCTGACAATGCAGCAGTTATTTAAAATCAACCTCGGGTTTACTTTTGGATTTCAATGGAATTTTGTGTAGAGCAATATGAGCCAAGGTACAGTTCTTTAAAATTTGACATACATCCAGATATAGATGCAAAGTGTAACTATAGATATCTCAAATCTATGCAGATGCCTACCACTTGAAATTTGTGGCTGGGTGGTGATGGGGCGGGGGGAAGGAGCCTTGTGTAACAAACCAAGACTTGATTTGATTTCGACCTGTTTCTGGATTGAGATGTAAAGCCATGAATGTTTTCAATAAAATTTTAGCATTTTCTGAACCACGAGGAACCTCTCAGAGAGTAAGATGAATGCGGATCTAAATGTGAATCAGAAGTTGCGCATACCGGATTTTTTCAAGTTTTTTCCATCATCATTAAATATGCTAGCCAGGGAAAAATTTTTGTAATGACCATATAACTGTTCCTTAAATCATGCCAGAGAACATTAATCTATTTTGATATAATAGAGTCCTTTAAAGTGGTTGCTTCTAGTATTTCTGCCATGAGAATCACGCCTCAACTAAAGAAAGTATAGAATATAAAGTGATACACCGTAATGAAGAATTGTTCCCTTCTATATGACGCTGCGTTTTCAGAAAAAAAAAATGTCACTAATTAGGGCTTCGTTTGTCATAATGAGACATTTTCTGGTTGAGCAGTAGAAACATTTTGACTAATATACAGTGGAACTGGGATGATTTGAGAGAGAGAGAGAGAGAGAGAGAGAGAGAGAGAGAGAGAAACATATAAAGGAAATCAAGTTATACACACTGATTCTTGATGAGAAGAGGGGTAGGAATCCAAGAACAGGTAGAATATGCAATAAAACGAGCAAGAAGAGAAAGCAACAAAGAAAAATAAAGGAGTGAACTGAAAAGGCATCGACGACCGAAATAAGAGAGAGGAAGAAAGATTCAGAAAAAAGTCAACTAAATCAGAGAAATGGAGAACAAAAGTAGAGGATAAGGAGAATGATGATGAGGCATAGTGTCAAACTTTGGAGTTCACTCATTGCTTCTGTTTTTCCCGATTCTTATTACCTTTCATTCTTTGCAGCTGAGCACCATTTCCTTCCTTCTTTTTCCTTTTTCTTGCTTTGTACTTTAAGCCTCAAAATATCACTTTAGGAAGGAATGAGAGACGAGAGATCCCAAGCGGACGAAAAAAGACGGGGTTAAACAAAAGGTGAGATGAAAAAAAAAGAAAAAAAAAGTGGGCAAATTTTGACTTTTAAAAACAACAGCTAAAACCGTCCTTCTTCATGATGACCGGATTTAAAAAAAAATAAATAAATAAATGTTGTTTTTTTTTTTGAGTGAGAAATTCAATGAGAACCGTGCGTACAATTTTTTTTTTCTTTTCTTTTTAGTAACGAATTTGCAGTAATTTCCAGGAAGGCTGAACGAACCTGAACTCTTCTCAAAATGCCATAATCCGTTTAAGTTCTTTACAAAAGACTTACAAAGACTTATTGAAGAAGAATCGGATTAAAGTTAAGTATTACTCAGTTTTTTGCGCAACCAAGGCTGCAGCTACCAGACCGTACAGTTGCAGAAATAAAACTCGTAAACCTAAAGCCACTTTGTTTCGTTAATATATAAGGAACTGGAATGTTGATCCCATGGCATCACGACGAAATTCGTTATTAGTTTTTTAAAAGGAAACCAAAGGTAACTTAACCAAAGAGGCAATAATAAGCCTCACTGAGTAAAACTGAAGCAGTACAATGTTTAGAAGTCAAGGGAAAGAGGTTAAGTGAAAAAAAGAAAAAAAAAACAATCACAGAACAGAGCTATTCGAGAAACAACGCAGGAAATGAGATGCTGTTGCATAACGGGTGTTACGTAAAAGTCAAGAGCGGAGGGAAGAGTTGGGGGAGATTTACGTAAAATTCCTTCTGTAAAATTTAAATTTCTGGGGGCAGCTGAAACTCGTGAAACAGAAACCGAAGAGAGAATCACAAAGTCTAATTCCTATTTCATTTTCCGGAGGAATCCTCGTGAAGACAAATTTAAATTTTTACTGTTTTTGCAGAAAATAACATAAACTCACCGTCATTATAAGGATACGTGATTCGGGATAATAATTTCATAAAAACGATCGGATTCAGAGAAAGACTGACTGAGTACACAGAAGCAATTTAATGTTCATAAACACGGAGTGACGAAAATGGTGTACCTTGTAACGTCATCGCAACGATAAAAATAAATTAAGGCCGTTTTACACCTAAGAACTTGTAACGGAATTGAGCGCACCCATTCACGCGAGGAAAAAAAAAAAAAAAGTGCGCCGAAGTTTCTTCGGCGCAGACGCGTTTTCTGTACCACAGAAATGGGTCTATCTTCCGGTGGTCCCGGTATAATGATGTATGAGCTGCGGCCCATGAAATTGTAACCACGGCCTGGTGGTGGCCTATCCTATATCGTTGCCAGAAGCACGATTCTGGGTAACTTTAACCTTAAGTAAAATAAAAAGTACTAAGGCTAGAGGGCTGCAATTTGGTATGTTTGATGATTGTAGGGTGGATGATAAACATACCAATTTGCAGCCCTCTAGCCTCAGTAGTTTTAAGATCTGAGGGCGGACAGAAAAAGTGCGGACAGAAAAACTTGCGGACAGAAAAAAGTGCGGACGGACAGACAAAGCCGGCACAATAGTTTTCTTTTACGGAAAAAAAGTGCCACTCAACAAGGTGCCTATTGCCAAATTATCTCTCATCTTTGATAGATATTTTCTTATCTTGTCATTCCCAAGGGTGATGATCAGGTTATTCAAACAAATAAATATGAGAGAGAGAGAGAGAGAGAGAGAGAGAGAGAGAGAGAGAGAGAGAGAGAGAGAGAAGTAATGGCGGCGCTCTTGAATGCTGGGTCAATTCTGCAGCGAATGAATTATCAAATCGGATTTTGTTCGTATGTAATGCCACAGGATTTTGAATAATCAAATTACGTTCATTTGATTTGCGTTAAAAGCGAGTTGGCTTCAGCCACGAACAATCGAGTAACTTTTAGTTTAAATGGATTTGGGATGGATTAAAAGGCCAAAACTCTGCTACGGCATTTTATTTTATTTTTTTTTTTTTTTGAGGGGGTGGGGTGGCGGAGGGGGGGAGACTAAGGACTAACTTCGGCCCGAAAGTGGGCAATGTTTCCTCTGAAACGCAGAATAAAATCACACTGGAAAGATAAGCATAAATGAGGTATACGCAGAAATTCTTTGGAAACAGTTAAAAAAATAAACACCCAGAAATATTATCAATTAATTAAAAAGGAGAAAAATATCATAAACAAACCAAGTTCATACTACTACTACTACTACTATTGTTACTACTAATACTACTACTACTACTACTAATAATAATAATAATAATAATAAATGGCGCTAAAAAGAAAGCACTCAAACAAAAGGGAAAAGAAACTAAACAGGAAAGTGAATTACACAAAAGAATGAGGATCTGGGAGAGTAAATTTCAGTTCCAACTTAAGCGCAACTTCACAATTACAAGTCCAGTCCACAGCAAGAAGATTTAAAATGGGAATATGATTAGACAGGAGATTGATTATCTTGACGGAGGACTCCATTCATACGACGAAGCATAATTAAGGTCACGACATTAGAAAGATATTCGAGGGGAACCACCTCTATAATTTAGGTCAGTGCTTTAAAGATGTTATTTTTAAATGTTACATCGCAGTTAAGTCACTAAGTATAACGATATTCTTAATAATTAACAATGTACACGTCACGTGGGAATTTTATAGCGATACACAGAATAGAAGGAAGCAGTACAGGCTCGAATTTTTGTTTATAATATCCTCAGTGAACTCTTGAGATTCGCTGCCTTTAAATACTAACTACAGGTAATAATCAAAGATGAAATCAAATAATTTCAAAAATATCAAATTCTAATACTGACTAATTAGGGTATGTGGTATTAAAGTTTTTTTTATATCGAGAGGGTAGTCCGACCCGAACAACAGAAGGCAGATTGAAACAAATGTTTGTGATAAAACAAATGTATGAGAATTTTTTCCCAATAAAGGATAACGCGCATGATCAGTATATCACAAAAAATTACGCGAAATCAACACCGCAGTATTAGGCAGATCAGGCGAGGAACACTGTCAGAGGGATACACTGCAAGAGATCTCCGCTCTTTTACGAGAGTAATTGTCTCTGATAAAAGAAGGATTCCAGAACTAGCTGTCATCATTCAGACAATAACAGGGACCTCTCAGATGAATAATGTAACGTCTTATTCTCTCTCGTGCTGCTTATGTTGTCGTCATTTTCGAATGTAAGTCGCGACTTGACTCCTCAACTCTTTATTATATTTATATATATATATATATATATATATATATATATATATATATATATATATATATATATATATATATATATATATATATATATATATATATATATGACTCACTCCTGGGTTCGTTCCTGGTGTGAGTCAGAAATTTATTTCTGTGAAACATACTCAAATGTTTATTTATATATATATATATATATATATATATATATATATATATATATATATATATATACATATTTAAAGTGTGGGTAAACTATCTATTAAAATAATTTGTTCATACTGTGAAGGCAAAATGAAAAAAAAGTAATCTTCTTTACCGACAAAAGAAAAGCAATTTCATAAATCATTTACAAATTACTAGAAGTCGTTTCGTTGGAACTGGTAGAACCCAATCAAACTAACTGCGTTCCGAACTTAAATGCCATTCATTTCGTAATTCAACAGAATAAAATTCCCATTATATTTCAGGAAATAAAACCTTTGTGCATAAGAGCATCAATTAAGGAACCTTGATGTGCCGTGGTTCGTTGCAAATTATTCGAAAAGGGTTTCGTCCAATTATTGTAAAAAAAAAAAAGTAGTTTTACCCCGTTGTAGAATGATATCACTTATTTGAAAATCAAAACTAAAGGGTCAATTTCGTAATTCATGTGTTGCATATGCTGTCTCTGAATAGCGTCCTGTGAGGATTATATTCCATACGTAACCAGGAAGAAGACTGCCTCAATAAATACTGCACACACAAACACATACACACACACACGTGTGTATATGTATGTATATATATATATATATATATATATATATATATATATATATATATATATATATGTGTGTGTGTGTGTGTGTGTGTGTGTGTGTGTGTGAAGGCAAGCCATATAAGAAAAATGCTCTTATGAAAACTAAAGTATGTTTAAGAGATTACACAACATCTGAAATACAGACCAATTTTCATAAGTGTATTGTAGTTGTAGGAGAGTCCTTTATTTCATTATATATTATATATATAAACATATGTATACACACATTCACACACACACATATATATATATATTATATATATACACACAGCTGGCACTGTAATGTAACATTTAAAAGAGAAATATCTCGATCCAATTCTCATCTGCCGCAAATATCGAAGGATCTCGAGACCCGAAGGTTACTACGAAAGGACATTAGGACAGGGGCAAAGGATTAGGGAAGACACGTCATGCCGGTTACCCCACAACTTGGATCAACAACACTGTCTGTTAAACCAAAAGGGGCCGAACTGATCGATTATCCAGAGATATAGGAAATGTTGCAGCGTTTGTTTGGAGTGGAAATAAAAATGAAATACCTATGGTTGCCAAAGTGCCATGTAACTAGAGAATTTAATTTTTTTTATCACGTTTAATTGTTTGGTCTGTAACCATTGACAATAATCTGTTTACTACCATTGTTATATTTGACATTTCACTTATCTCAATAAATTCACTCCTTATGCACTCCTTAAAAGTTGAAGCGAATATGTACAATTCACCTCGTAGCTGTGTTTTTCTTCTTTATGGAATTCCTACTATCTTCTGTCATTTCTTTCAGATGAACACCCAATGGCCTCTGTAGGATTGTTAAATATGAATAGGGTGTATCTTCTGAATAATAATAATAATGAATATTATACAATTTAAAAATATAATACATAGGAGGTATAAGACGATAAGCCCCTAAAACAGAATATGGTAATTCTATATATAAGCTCGGCGCCTGTTTTTACCTTTTCAACTGTTTTTTTTTCTACACTTTTAGGGGTTCTGACACTGGCGGTGCATCTGTTTGTTGTCGGCCAAATGGAATGTTCCTTCGCCGTGTTTAGTACTGGCCCGGCGGGGGTTGGGTACCCATACGTTAACAAGTTATTGCACTTGCCGGACGGGATATGAACCGTTCGGAACAGACGTACCCGTGCTCTGTCTTGTGAAGATCGCGTATGGATGGACTTCAGGGGTTAATTACAGGTTAATTACACTCGAGCGCCAAAAATTAAAGGTAAATTCATAATTAGCAACCAAAAAACTGTAGAAAAAGTTAAGTTAGAAGGCAGTCGCCGCCGCGGAGCTACTACGTAGTTCTACCCAGGATATAGTCAACTTTCATATATATATATATATATATATATATATATATATATATATATATATATATATATATATATATATATATATATTACATACATTACATATATATAAATATTATATATATATATATATATATATATATATATATATATATATATATATATACTGAACCTGCAACGTAACATTCACGTAAAAGATTCATCAATAGGTATTCGTAAGTTTACGAACAAAACTATAAAAATATTATCATACCACGACTTACTCCATTCAAAGACTATCTGCCCTGTAGCATTCTCTAGAGAAAATCTTTCCATAAACATTTTTGTAATTCACCGTATGACCACATTTTAAATACCTTCGTTCCTCATATGCGCAGTTCATTCACAAACCATTCTTGCATCCTGCACATGTATTGCTGATTACCGGCATTTAACAATAATTGTTTATGTAACACCTCTTGGTATGTCACTGAAGTTTGTCATGCTCGACACACTAATAAAAAATATTCAATACTTTTTGACCCAGCATGTGTTATGGAAAAGAACAGAATACAGAATTTGGGCCAAAGGCCAAACGCTGGAACCTAAAAGGTCATTCGGCATTGAAAGGGACATTGACAGTAAGAAGGCTTGAAAGGTGCAACGGGAGGAAAACCACGCAGTTGCACTCTCTATTGTTGGAGAGAGTGTAAAGTCAGATGGAAGAGAGAGAATATGAACGGAGGTACAGTAAAAGGAATGAAATGGGTTGCAGCTAGGGGCCGAAGGGACGCTACAAAGACTCTTAAGTAATGCCTACAGTGCAACGCATGAGGTGCACTGACGGCACTAACCCCTGCCCTACGGGAAGCATGCGCATTGTAAGTTTTACATTAATTATATACCGGATCTGCTTTCAAGACACAGCTTCCCAGTTTACACAATTATAGATTTGAACTGCTTCCTCGTTGCCTTTAATCAGCCAATAATAAATATAAAAATCATAAAGACATCACGATGGCAAAGCTACATAATGACCTCTGAACTGGGATAATTTAATTAAAGGGTGAGTATAGGGGGGAAGCATGATTGCAACAAAAGGAAATTTGGTTTAATTAGATTCGTGATCGACTGTTTCTTGATTTCTCTCCGACTGGGGAATGGACAATAATGATGATAATAATTATACCTGAAGGGCATTTGTGAACTGTTTTGGCAATTCTTAGAGGATATCTGCCAATACTTACGCAAAATTTGATTACATATTTTATTCTCTAATAAATTAACTATTTACACTGAAATATAAAATTTAAGGCAAAGGCCATGCGCTGGGGCCTATGAGGTCATTCAGCGCTGAAAGGGAAACTGAGAGTAAAGGAGGTTTGAAAGGTGTAACAGGAAGAAAACCTCGCAGTTGCACTATGAAGCAACCGTTAGCAGAGAGTGGAAAGTTCGATGGAAGTTAGACAATATGAACGGAGGTACAGTAGAACGAATGAAAGGGGTTGCAGCTAGGGGCCGAAGGGACAGTTGAAAGAACCTTTAGTAATGCCTACAGCGTACCGCAGGAGGTGCACCGACGGCACTCCTCTCCGGGGTAAATGAACTACTGAGCACACTGTATACTCCTGATCAAAGTGCACTAAAACTAGACTCGAGGTACAATGACAAGATAAAAAATAAAGACAATGCAGTCCTTTGTGTGTGTTTTTGCTCTAGATGCTACTGACTCTACCTTTTTCTAATGCAAAGAAAGTGGTAGCTACAGTGATACAGACGTCCCTTGGGAACGTTCGTTCCCTATTACCGTCGAAGTTATGCAAGATCAGAGACCACGGATGACTAACAAATATAAGGCAATATAAGCAATAATATGATAGCCTTAAAATGAACAAATAATAGACAACAGCCTCTCCCCAACATCGCAGAACACGCCCCTAGATCCCTACTCCTCATCTGCAAGGAGAAAGCCCCTTTTACTACCCAAAAAGGCCGTTTATGCCGAAAAAAGACAGGGTTACCATGGGTGTCCTATTTGCAAACCTCTATATGGTTGTCGGAGAGGAGTTTGTTTTGTCCAGGATACGTAGCCCGCTGCTGCCTATGGCACGTACACTGACAATACCTTCACCAGGGATGGCTACAAGCACGGTTGAGCTATATCATATATATAGCTCAACCGTGGCTACAAGAATGTCTTTAACCGACTACGGCAAGCATTTGAAGAATATGTTTTGAAAAAAAAAGGGGGCGGGTGGGCACAGACGGGAATTTCTTTTCCTTGACGTTCTGGTTTCCAAAATAATACACAGTTGGAAACGGGTGTGTATACGAAAGGAACTAACTTGGACACAGTCAGAGAGAGTACCCTGAAATACAACAGCGAAGCGCTATATCGAAGTGGTATATCGCAGCATCTACTCGAAAAGCTCTTAACCTGAGCCTGGTCAGAAATTGGTTGCCTGATCGCCAAAACATTCAGACGCCTCCCAGAAATAAGCCAATTCAGCATCCAATGGGCAAGGAAGGATATCAGCAACCTCATCACGATAGTGAATGCTTTCAAATGGAATGGTATAACTTCTGACACCACCCCTCTACAGGACAAGGCGCATAATTCAAGATATATATATATATATATATATATATATATATATATATATATATATATATATATATATATATATATATATATATACATGTAATTATGTATATACAGGTACATACACTTTACATATAAATATCTGTATACATATATATATGCATAATTATATATACATACACACATATACATATATATAGACCAAAACAACTAGGAGTACATATTCATAAACACAAAAAATAAAAGACAGAAAAACCTGGTTTTCAAACCTTACCTTAGAACAGAACCATCGACACGGCAAATGCTCGATGAAACTATACAGACGAGAAATCCGGAACAATTCTCGTCATTTCCCCAATGAACACTGAAATGAAGGAAAGAAAAAGAATAAGTATCAAGGATCACTAATGATAGGCCAATTGGAAATTCGCTTGTCTAACGATAAATCAGCATTCAATCTAAATTCATTTTTCTTTTCACTCGATTTCATCATGTAGTTTTGTTAAACAAATGAAAATTAGAACAACTTATATAAATGCCAATTTTGACTTGCAGAGACAAATCGGTGCTAGTTTAGTACTAGCACCAATTTGTCTCGGCGGAAACTCAATGGGGCGCCGTGTTTAGTACTAGCCCCTCGGGGATCAAAGATATTGTTTATTAATATAATCTGTCGACCACACAATACGGAAGTGGGTGTATATAATACTTTGACCCCACAGGGGCAAGTACTAAACACGGCGTCCCACTGAGCTTCCGCCATGTTTAGTACTAGCTAGAGAGAACCGGTACTAGCACCTCGGAGGTGACGCGTAGATAACAAGCCAATCTAGCACCGACAAATCTTCACCTTCGATATCTTCTATGTACATTGTTAGCGTCCTTGCTTCACCAATTTTATGACTTGCCTCTTCTCACGTTCTACTGTCATCCGGTATATTTGTTCCACAATACCAATACCAATCAACCGCTCCGTTTCTTTCACCATCCATATTCACATTTATGACTCTATACTCGTGGTTTTCGTTTGTCCTTTTAACCCAAATTTTCATCTCCGTATTCACTAGTTTCTGCAGTTTCTCTCCATTATTCCCAATCAAAAACATTATCTGTATGCATCAATCAATCCTCTCTGATTATATGGTTCACTTTCTTGTCCAGCAACTTTGAACTTACAGAGTATCTAATGTCCTTCTCTGACTTCTCCTATATCTTATCTATAGTGATACTAATTAGCTAATGAGACTCAAAACACCCATCATTGTCCCATTTCACACCAAACTATTCACCTTCTTGTCTACATATTCAAAAGCACAATTCACTTTCAAGTGCTCTCAACAAGGTGCCTTCACTGTCTTATATCCTGAGACCAGTCCACGTTGTATTTCCTATGATAATCGCATACGCTTTTTCTAGGTCATTATATATGTATATATATACTGTACTATATATATATATATGCATACACACTCATATGTATATTATATATATATATAGCCTATATATATATATATATATATATATATATATATATATATATATATATATATATATATATATATATATAGGAAGAGAGAGAGCCGAATGGTCAAGCCGACTGTCTATCGCTGTAACGGAACCAAAGGTCCAGTTCTGATCCTGGGCGAGCCAGGTGCATCTGTCAATTTTCATAAATTTAGGAAAAAATAATCTTAATAATTATGAAGAGAGAGTAAACTAAAGAACGAGAAATTGGGATTAAACTTGAAAAAGGGTGCAAAGGAAAGGCATCAAGATCAAATTGAGAGAGAGAGAGAGAGAGAGAGAGAGAGAGAGAGAGAGAGAGAGAGATAATGGAATTTTATCCAATCTTCTGTTTAATTGCATTATGACATCCCATCGTGAAAATAAGAGTAAAAATCGAGACGAAACTTTGATAATAGAAAGGAGAGAGTGAGAGTGAGAGAAAATGGCATTTTATCTCGCCTTTGTTTAATTACACTATGACAAATCCCGTCGTGAAAACAAAAGTAAAAATCCAGACGAAACTTCGGAGAGAGAGAGAGAGAGAGAGAGAGAGAGAGAGAGAGAGAGAGAGATGGTTAGGGGGCGCTTCAATCGCCGTACTGCTTCGTTCACTTTCATGAGGAAACACTAATGAAATAAAGCAAAATCAGTGAGCCCCGAGCTAACGCTTATCAATTTCATAGTTCAACAGTTATTAATCAAGTGAAGCTGCAACCGCCAACCTATCAAAAACTATTTTCGTTTCCAGGAATCTCCAAACAGAAATAAAAATGTGAAGCCCTGGAAACCAATCATATTCGAAATACCTTTAGTTGACGCGTACATACATTTCCTGTATTGATATCTGTACCTTGACTTCAGGTTAGGCTTCCACTGCAACATTTTCAATGCCGACGTTTATATCTGTATAAATATATATATCTATACAATAACGTAGTCACCAACAAACCCTTCCCTGATATAGGAGGTTGCTTCAGAGGAAAAAGAACAGCTTTTCCACTGACTGGGGATTAAAGGAAGAGTTGGCGCGTCCATTTCCTGTGTTGATATTTATGCCTTGTAATGGAATGGAAGATAGAATTTAGGCCAAAGACCAAACGCTGGAACCTAAGAAGTCATTCAGCGCTGAAAGGGAAATTGAGAGTAGAACGGTTTGAAGGGTATGACAGGAGGAAACCCCCGCAGTTGCAATATGAACTATTTATAAGAGAGGGCGGAAAAAAAGATATATAAGAGAATATGAACGGGTTGCAGCTAGGGGCCGAAGGGACGCTGTAAAGATCCTTAAGTATCGCCTACAGTACACTGCCTTGGCTTCTTGTTAGACTTTCGCATAAACACCGATGTTTAAACCGGTCTCTCTCTATATACTACTGTAATAACCAATAATCTCCCCGGGCCAGGTCAGGGGATGACGCCCAAAGTCCAGGTTAGGTTAAGGTAAGGTTAGGTTGGGAAGTGTCCCCGTTGAATTGTAAATTCGATGTGCTTTTAAGCAAACAGCGACACGCGGGAACATCGTTCATACCTCTTCTGCACTTTTACCTCCTGTCTTTTTACTGTAATCTGGTCTAGCATAAAGGAAAGTGAAAACTTTTTGCAAGAAAAAACACTGAATATGATGCATTCCTTGTATGAACCATTACACAGTTACTTAGACCTGTGAGTAACAAAGCTATTACTAGCATTGTGACGTAGACCTATGCCTGACGACACCAAGACAGCCCCGTGTGAAACGCCTCATACTTCGTAGCACAAGTACATAAAAGAAGCAAAATTTACAAGACTTTATAACTTGATGCATTATCATACAAGTATACATCACCGCATAAACCACCCACCAAGTACTAAGTAGCACAACAATGTAGTAGGCTACTAGCTACCACACGCCTAGTCACTTAACATTCCACGAAACTGCACAAAATACGAGCTTCAAGAATGTATTTGTATCCCCTACCTTTAAAATATATCTTCCCTACGTTCATGAAATATAGGAATACCATCAAAATAAAACGAGTTATCTTCAATAGTACCACGATACCCCAACCACAAACCCGCCAATGACAGAACGCACCACGGGCAGCAAGACTTGGTAAGCACCTACAATATCCCAGACTTTTCGAACTCTCACAATACTTCCAAAATGTGCCCATCAATTTGTTTCACTATTCAAAGTCAAAACTCTTGGCTTACTAATAATATTCTAAAAAGTGAAAACTCGTATTAACTTGAAAAATAAGAGCAATTCAATCCCAGGGGGCTTTGTATAGCCTAGCCTATGACTGAAGCTGTACAAATGACTGACAAACAACGTGAATAATTCGTCATAAAATGCAAATTATAAGCCATAAAATACATAAACAAGTCACCTAAGTACAGAAAAGTCTAGGTGTCGGCTTCCAGACGGTATATGCACTCGAAATTCACATTAGCACACTTCATCTAATTCCAACTGATTCAGAAGAATGACAATCCGCCTGAAACCCGCTGGCCGCTGACGCTCTATTCACCCGCTACACAAACTAGTTCCAGTTATAGCCACTATATAAAGGGAAATAAAAAAATATTTTTTTCTACAAACTTCACATGCCGTCATTATACGCTGTTCTTATGAATTTAAATGATTAATGTCATCTGTCCTATACCAGTCCAAAACATATATAGTCTTATACATCTCCGAAGTACAGAATCTTCTTCTTTCGACCTTATTAATCCCACTGTATAGCAGGGTCGGCCGCTCGAGTCAACTTCCTCCATCTATTTCTATTCCTTGCATTAAACCGGGCTCCACAAACCATGGCCTCTGATATACGAAATACGTTGCTGGGTGTACTGTACAATGAACCTTATCAGAAAAAAATGAAATTAATTGCTAAAACATTTACTAGAAATGCCTAAAACCTCAAAGGTGAAGACCTTCATTTGGTCTCTCTTTCACGTGTTATAATTTCTATTTGCTTATTTGAGAAACAAACTCTTTAAACTGGTGTTAACTATTAACACAAGAAATCAAACCTTAGAGATATAAGTTGCACGTAAGTTATTCCCAGTGACTTTTTCTAATTAAATCGTTCAGGCTAAACTGGTACCGTGTAAAAGTTGAAAAACAAACGTAGTTGTTTTCGTAATTGCCCTGCACGGATTACCTGTGATTCAGTATGCTAATAAAATCAGTCTTGTTGCACAATAATTCCTGGCACGTAGCTTACGCTCTTTAACGTCTTTGACCTTGACGATGCCCTAATTATGCCATTCATTAAGCTGTTGGCAGACTAATTTCAGATACTACCAGATCTTATCAATTATCACGGTTTTCACGATAAATCATCGCTAGACTCAAAGTCTATAGATAAACCAAGTAATAGCCTCATTACACCACAGTTTAAAAACATCAATCAAATTTTTAAAGTGTGGGAGCTGTCGAATGATTATCGAGAAATTTTCCGTTCATAAACACCCTTAATTCCATAAACTTATTCATTTTTCTCATTAAAATCTAAATATGAAAGCAAAGACATCATACTTTATTTTGAAATTAAGCTGTTCGTCGGAAAACTATTTTCAGTTTTAATTAATATAAATATAATGAAGCAATTCTTGTGTCATATAAAGCGGATTGCGGAAATTAAAAATTCTTGAAGCTTTGACCATATGTTTAATGATTTAGACTTATTATCATTGTTACTAATATTATTATTCAGAAGATGAACCCTGTGCAAATGGAATCAAGTGCACAGGGGCCATTAACTTAAAATTCAAGCTTCCAAAGAATATGGTATTCATTTGAAGGAAGTAACAGAAGGTAATAGGAAATACAGAAAGAAGAGGCCGCTTATCAGAAAATAAAAAATAAAACAAATCCATAAATTAAATAGATAAAAATTTAAGTAAATTATTACATTACAGATTCCTATGTGACTGGTCGCTGAATTAACGAAAATACACAAACATCTCAAAATATGGTTGAACAAAGTTGGGTCGTCTTACGATACAGAATTATATGGATGTTCACGCCAGAGGTAATGGCAACTTTTACCTTGACTTTCAACCTCCCGGAATCCACTTTTGACTTCTCTTACCTTTAGACCCATGACTTATATGGTCTATTGTACTCAAAGGCATGAATCCCTCCGTGGCTTGTATTTTGATGATCTGATAATTACGAATGTAATTAATAATTATTTAGACGATATAAACTAAACTCGACATTGATTGAAGATGACTAAGCAACAGTCATAAGAGAAACGTAACGTAAGAATGGTGCGACTATTGTTGATAAAGAGGAAACTTTTTTGTTTACTCTTGCTGGTAAAGGGAAAATATTTTGTTTACTCCTGCTGCTAAAGGGAAAATGTTTTGTTTACCCTTACTGGTAAAGGGAAAATATTTTGTTTTCCCATGCCGATAAGGGGAAAATATTTTGTTTACATTTGATGATAAAGAGAAAACCTTTTTGTTTACCCTTGCTGCCAAAGGGAAAATGTTTTGTTTACTCTTGCTGCTAAAGGGGTAATGTTTTGTTTACCCTTGCTGGTAAAGGAAAAATATTTTGTTTTCCCATGCTAATAAAGGGAAAATATTTTCTTTACACTGGATGATATAGGGAAAATACTTTGTTTACCATTGCTGGTAAAGGGAAAGTATTTTGTTTACCCTTGCTGAAAAAATTAAAAACGTTTTGTTTCTTCTCGCTAATAAGGGGAAAATATTTCATGTAACTTCGCTGACAAAGGGAAAATATTTTGTTTACCTTTGCTCGATACAAAAGTGATCACGCTATATTGTTTACGTTCCTGGCTTAGTCAGGCACAACGAAAGTTAAAATAGAATTGTACACACTATACAACTGTGAACATGCTAACGTGTAGATAAGAGTGTACACAAAATCGTACAAACTCTCAAAGAAACACCTGCATGTACTGTATATAAAAACAAACATACGCACGTGCACTCAAACAATGAGCCTAACCGACATTCCAAATACACAACAGTGACAATATGCAGGACTCGTGATGGTTCGTCTACTGAAGCTGACTAATACTTTGCAACACTTTGTCTTATTTTCACTTCTACTTTAACTTCATTGGGGTAGAACCTCTTCAGTTAAAATTCGGCTCCTCAATGGCAATCGCCATGATCAACTCTATCGTGGTATTCAAAGAGATTCACTCCGTTAAGCCACTGACTCTATACTAACAGCTTAAATATATATAACACCATAATGGCTGCCAGCGTGACTCACTCCCTATTGGCAGCTAGCAAGACTCACCCTCTATTGGAAGCTAGCAAGACTCACTCCCTATTGGCAGCTAGCAAGACTCACTCCCTATTGGCAGCCTACGTAACTCACTCCCTATCGGGAGCCAATGTAACTCACTCCCTATTGGCAGCCGACGTAACTCACTCCCTATCGGCAGCCGACGTAACTCACTCCCTATTGGCAGCCAACGCGACTCACACCCTATTGGCAGCCAACGTGACTCATCCAATATTGGCAGCCAGCGCGACACACTCCCTATTGGCAGCAAACGTGACTCACTCCCTATTGGCAGCCAATATGAATCACTCCCATTGGCAGCCAACGTGACTCACACCTTACTGGTAGCCAACGTGACTCACACCCTATTGGCAGCCAACGTGACTCGCACCCTATTAGCAGCCAACGTGACTCACCCAATATTGGCAGCCAGCATGACACACTCCATTTTGGCAGCCAGCGCAACTCACTCCCTATTGACAGCCAACGTTACTCACTCCCTATTGGCAGCCAATATGAATCATTTTCTTTTAGTAGCCAACGTGACTCACTAACTATTGGCAGCCGACGTGACTCACTCCCTATTGGCAGCCAACGTGACTCACTTCATATTGGTAGCTAGGGACTATGCATACGACAGTCAGCGAAAATTTTTAACAAAGGGCAAGTTAGAAATAGATTACAACGAAAAAATAATGAAAGAAAAGCAAGGATTCCAGATTGCCATACTATATAATCCATCAGATCTTTGATATTACAATAATCAAAACCAATCACATCTGGAACCTACAAATAATAATTATAAGGTATTCACGCCCCTCCTCGTCCATGAAATACAATTCACCATAACATGCAACATTAAATCTTCCTTGCTTATAACTATTGCATTTTTATAGCATGAAGAGTATCGAATCACATTCAGAATTAAAAACGTTCAATAATTCATAATCTCAATTACCATTCAATCGACAGCTGCACCCTAAAATAAAGAAGGAATGCGGTGCTTACCAAGAAGCAGGGAAAGGGAATGAATTCTAAATTACGTCGACATGCATGTAAACAAAAAGCAGAATGATCGAGAGGAACATGCATCCACAGATTAATTCTCCCTCAAGAGAGAGAGAGAGAGAGAGAGAGAGAGAGAGAGAGAGAGAGAGAGAGAGAGAGAGAGAGAGAGAGAATCTCTGAGAGTAATTCAATCGGGATGACTAATAAAACGCTAAGCATATGAAGGACCGTATGTTGGGGAATCAAATCTGAAAATCAGTTCGTAATTCAATCGGGATGACTGAAGAACGATTCAAAACGCTTCAAGCATATGAAGGACCGTATGTTGAAAGGGATATCAAATGTTATTGCAATAAATGGGTCTCGAGTCAAGTCAGTTCGTAAGGCTAAGAGTTTATCTGTTTCAGAAATAGATTCACTATTTGAAGAAATTAATGGATTTTTATGGGCTTTTTTGATGCACAACATAAAATTTCACATGATTTCAGGCGTACAGACATTAATTTATATATATATATATATATATATATATATATATATATATATATATATATGTATGTATGTATGTATATATATATGTGTATATATATAACTATATAAATACATAAAAAAATATATATATATAGATATATATATATATATATATATATATCTATTATTATTTTAGGACGGCAGCTCCCAATTTCCTGTATATCATTATATTTTATATTCCTACATTTATATATCATATGTTTCATATAAACTATGTCATCAGTCAAATATATAATGGCAGTGCAGCCCAAGTATAAAAAAGGACAAAATTAAAAATAGAAGATAAAGAGCTATATTTCAGAGACTAAAGGACACTTAATTATTCAGTGCATGTTGCTGCATCGCAATGCTCAATGCTCCAGCAACAGCTCGCTGGGTGAATAATTCCAGTATCACTGATTTTGTTATTGAATGGAGGTTTTTTTCCATACACATCCACAAAGTGCTGATGTATGGTCTCAAAGCTGCCTCCTGAGAAGTGTTGTCATGTGGCAATGTACCTTGTATTAATGGGCTTGCATGTCTCTTCTGAACACTTAAACTTGTACGCTGGTACCCTGGGCTAGGTGCTATTCTGGGCGAGGTGCTATTCTACTTTCCCATAGGCGTCTGTGCCTTCGGTGTTGCTCCACAAGTGATTATTACGCAAAAGACATTAGCTTCATGTAGTCGACTAGTTCTTCATTGGAGGGGTGGGTAGAGCTCTCGGTTAGCACGCTGTTGGCCCAGCGCTTCACTCTCCGACCGGCCAATGAAGAATTAGAGGAATTTATTTCTGGTGATAGAAATTCATTTCTGGTCATAATGTGGTTCGGATTCCACAATAAGCTGTAGGTCCCGTTGCTAGGTAACCAGTTGGCTCTTAGCCACGTACAATAAATCTAATCCTTCGGGCCAGCCCTAGGAGAACTGTTAATCAGCTCAGTGGTCTGGTTAAACTACGGTATACTTAACTTTGTCATAGATAGTTGGAAGTTTTGCTGTTTTTTCTCCTCTACTTTCTTCTTGACCACGTCCTCTATGATGTTGCAGGGTATCCAACATCTTTCTCACATAACCTAGTTCTGCATGGAAAGCTTTCTGAGTACTGCTGTAGAAGAAGCCTAACTGAAGTAGAGGACGGACGTATTGCATGAATTTGCGTTAATTAAGTCAGCAGCAAACAGCCGTAAAATTTGTCAAGACTTGTTTGGAGTACTGCGTTTGTTTTTCCTCAACGAGAATCTCATGGAAAGAAATAGTGTTGTTTTTACCAGCCTCTACTGTTTTCACCTGGTCTTGCATGGATATGGACGACGAAGTGTAGACAACTGCGTATTTTATAAGGTTATATACGCAATCCCTTGCCGCGAAATGGCTTCCACCCGTCAGCTAAAGAAAACAGGCAGAAAGTTACAAAAAATGAACTGAAGAGTCACTTGCACTTGTCCTACAGGTAAAGAAAACAGGCAGAAAGTTACAAAAATGAACTGAAGAGTCACTTGCACTTGTCCTACAGGTAAAGAAAACAGGCAGAAAGTTACAAAAATGAACTGAAGAGTCACTTGTCCTACAGGTAAAGAAAACAGGCAGAAAGTTACAAAACATGAACTGAAGCGTCACTTGTCCTACAGGTAAAGAAAACAGGCAGAAAGTTACAAAAAATGAACTGAAGAGTCACTTGCACTTGTCCTACAGGTAAAGAAAACAGGCAGAAAGTTACAAAAAATGAACTGAAGAGTCACTTGTCCTACAGGTAAAGAAAACAGGCAGAAAGTTACAAAACATGAACTGAAGCGTCACTTGTCCTACAGGTAAAGAAAACAGGCAGAAAGTTACAAAACATGAACTGAAGCGTCACTTGTCCTACAGGTAAAGAAAACAGGCAGAAAGTTACAAAACATGAACTGAAGCGTCACTTGTCCTACAGGTAAAGAAAACAGGCAGAAAGTTACAAAACATGAACTGAAGCGTCACTTGTCCTACAGGTAAAGAAAACAGGCAGAAAGTTACAAAAAAATGAACTGAAGTCACTTGTCCTACTAAGAGTCAAAAAAAGGGGGGGTGGGGAAGGTGTAGCTTCCATTTGCCTCTACATTTTGAAAAAAAAAGAGATGAACCCCAAGAAGAGAGAGAGAGAGAGAGAGAGAGAGAGAGAGATACACATTTACTCTGCATTGAATATTCTATCGTCAAGGGTCTACACGAGAAGCCTAGCAAGACTCGGCGTTTCGATAGCCTATTCATGCATAGTGACGCCAGCCCGTAATGTAAACAACAGATCGGTTCATACACTGCTTTCGTTTGGTTTGTTTCTTTGCGGATTAAAAACTCTTCTACAAGTTTTAGTCTTAAAAAAGTAAGAATGTGCGAAAGAATAATGCTAGATACATACAACAGATGCATACTAAGAGACATGAAACAAAGTAGAATATTTGCCGCTCAATTATATATGGATACGGAAATCTGTTTCCAGGGATTCTGTATCACTGTGATTCTTGTAATGTAAATAAGGCCAGTAAGTGTGAATCTGAGGCCATCTCTTAATTATATATATTTTTTAAAAGCATATTTCGGAATCCGGACTGGCTTGCAAAACATATTTATAATTCCACGTGAATAATCCCTTCAGAATATTCTCCGATTGTCCTTTACAATAAGCCAATAAAAAAAAAAGTAAAATCATTGATCCGGCGGGTTTTGGGTTTATTAGCTTGGACTTAAGTGAAAGGAAAACAAAATTAAGTGAGGTAAAAGACCAAAGGAATGAAGCAGACATTTGCTGCTCTGTGACCACTTAAGAACCAAAGCCGCAATGGTCATATAATGGTCGCCTGAACTAAATGCGTTCTAATATTTCCACTTTGACTTCACTGACATGAAAGGTGAGCTGATTCTAAATTGTTGCCTTCACAATGTGAACAAAGACCTGACATTTTAAAATGAATGTTTTCTTGAAAATGGGAATATTGTTCCCAATGGTTCCAGCGCACTCTCGAGGATGGGGCGAAATATCATTTTCCGTAATTTGCTCATGAAGTCCTTTAATTCCGCATATTAACAATACCATCATATTAAACGCCGCCATTGCGAAAGGAAATGGGAACGTGCTGATATTTCGCCTTTATCAATGAACTGTAATTTCATTACAGTAGATCTGGACCTTATACTCCGAGCTCGGAATGGAATTAAACGAGACAATTTTCGGGGGGGGATCTCTCTCTCTCTCTCTCTCTCTCTCTCTCTCTCTCTCTCTCCAGTTAATAATAATAATTTCTCTCTCAATGTGCCATTGACCAACAATATTGCAACAGTTTTCTCTCTCAATGTCTCTCTCTCTCTCTCTCTCTCTCTCTAAGCCATACCCACAGTACTATAAACCAGTTAATAATAATAATTTTCTCTCTCAATGTGCCATTGACCAACAATATTGCAACAGTATTACCTTTCTCTCTCTCTCTCTCTCTCTCTCTCTCTCTCTCTCTCTCTCTCTCTCTCCTATTTATCCATGTATCTACGCCATTAACCAGTAAAACTTACTCCTCTCTCTCTCTCTTTCTCTCTCTCTCTCGCATGCGTAATGGTTTAGATGAAAAAATGATAGCTGGAGAATTATTCAGAAATTATGTGACTAACGGACAGAGACCGTCAGATAAAAGATAGGGACAAATGATGCAGATACGTTGTAGAAGGCATATAATATGACAGTATTACAAGCTATTATTATTATTATTATTATTATTATTATTATTATTATTACTATTATTCATAAGATGAGCCCTATTCATATGGTACAAGCCCACAAAGACCATTGACTTGAAATTCAAGTTTCTAAAGAATATTATGGTGGTTATTAGAACGAAGCAACAGAACTTAATAGGGAATACAGAGAGAAGAGATCAGTTATTAGAAAAGATTAAATTAACAAATCAATAAATACATATATAAATTCAAAAAACGATAAAACACTGAAATTTCAGCATTTTAAGGCTGACAGTAGTTCATTACGCACTAAGAATGCAGACTGGCACTCCCAAGAAAAAAATATGCATACAATTAGTGGAAGGTGCACACTGCAATCACCATACAAAAAGTTTGACATTCTCTCGCAGTCTTTACAATTTAGTATGGACTCCGACCCCGACAGAAACAGCCCTTCCGCACTAAAGTTCATATATCATTTTAATGAAGAAGCTTTTTATTTATGCCATTTACAAACGTCAAATACGCAAACGATGTTGGCGTCAGATATCGCATGCGTGTAAGCAAACACAGCAGGGATGATTATCTTGTACAAAAACTGGGGACAAGTTTGACAACCAAATGCTCAAATTCATGACAGGAGATCAGCGCGATCATACAACAAATGAAGATGAAGAAGTGGCGATCAGACTGAAATGGTTTGGGCGTGTAGAGAGAATGGGGAAACAGCAATGCGTTACAGAGGCTGACAAGAAATGAAAAGGTAACACCGTGGAGAAATGACACAGACAAAGACCTGAAGTGGACGGAAGCTGAAGAAAAGTTGATGAATGGCTCGAAACATTCATTTCCGAAATATTACATAGTCCACAATCCATTTCTCCCTTCATCTTCCTTTTGGTCTCAAATCAACTGAATTACTCCCAAGAGGGAAGCGCAATTACGAACTGCGGTCTTCAAAGAAAGTGGAAATTAGGAGTGAATTAGTGAATTAGGAGAATTCATTTGGAAATTCAATTTCGATCTTTTTTCTATTTTCTCTTATTAAAAAAAAGTATTGAATGCGAGAATTCAGTTCCTAAAAGGAACATGGATCTCCTTGATCTAAGGTAGGATTATAATGTCATCACGAATTTCATCTTAATCTCAATGGATTTGAATAGGAAATCTGTTGGATATATCAAATAGTTGTAATCTTTCGAGATGAACTACCACTTATGATAGCTTTCCCTTATTTATTTTCTTGATATTATTATAGCGCGACATTTTTTAGTTTTCTATACAAGAAAACTATTGTTCCGGCTATGTCTGTCCGTCCGCACTTTATTCTGACTGCACTTTTTCTGTCCGCATTTTTTTCTGTCAGCACTTTTTCTGTCCGCCCTCAGATCTTAACGACTACTGAGTCTAGATGACTGCAAATTGGTATGTTGATCATCCACCCTTCAATCATCAAACATACCAAATTGCAGCCCTCGAGCCTCAGTAGTTTTAATTTATTTAAGGTTAGATTTAGCCATAATCGTGCTTCTGGCCGTGGTTAAAGTTTCACGGGCCGCGGCTTATACAGCGTTATACTGAGACCACCGAAAGACAGATCTATCTTCGATGGCCCTGATTATACGCTGTAGCGGCTGTACAGAAAACTCTCGATTGCGCCGAAGAAACATCGGCGCAGTTTTTACTTGTTTGTACTTGTCATTAACAAATATAACTAAGGACAATGAAAATCTGGCACATGAGTTAACAGTAATCTACTTATCAGAAACAATACTTATTTAGGAATAATGTGATACGGAAATAAGAAATCTCAATAGTTTTTTTTTTTTTTGCAAGAAGAAGGGGAAGGAAATTAATAAGTCGTACACCATATTTAAATACGGTGATTTCTTTTACATCAACTTCGTTTAGGAGAAATCGCTTGGAAGCAGTCTTGTTTATGGGTGGTGTGTATACGGTTGCTGACAGGCTAATATTACAATCTGCCGAAGCGATGAATTAAGAACGCTACTACTACTACTACTACTACTAATAATAATAATAATAATAATAATAATAATAATAATAATAATAATAATAATAATAATAATAAGAAGAAGAAGAAGAAGAAGAAGAAGAAGAAGAAGAAGAAGAAGAAGAAGAAGAAGAAGAAGGAAATATTGTTACGAATCAGGCCTTCAGCATTATATCAAAACAGTTATTACTTTAGCTCTCTCTCTCTCTCTCTCTCTTGGAAGCAGTCTTGTTTATGGGTGGTGTGTATACTTGCTGACAGGCTAATATTACAATCTGCCGAAGCGATGAATTAAGAACGCTACTATACTACTACTACTATATAATAATATATAATAATAATAATATATAATAATAAGAAGAAGAAGAAGATATATATTGTTACGAATCATATATTATATAAAACAGTATTATATAGCTAATATATATATATATATATATATATATATATATATATATAGTTATATATATGTATGCGTTAGTGTTATATCCTACAAAACCATGGTACCCACGTATACAATACTGCTACTTTACAGTGACACATACTCAATCCCACTCCTGGAAAATCAGACAAATCCGCGGGATTAATATGTATAGCTGTGCGAACCGAACCTAATGAAATGATGATTCTCTCCGTCAGTTCCAAAGCAAATTATTCTAATCAAGCCAATTTAGCATGAGTTAATGGATTCAATCCTTTGGTGATATTACGCGCAGTTCTTTCATTCAGTGACAAGCACCAGTTAAACCTTTCATTCATTCGGAAACAAACACAAAATACAAAAACAAAAAAAAAGTTTCGAGTTGTTTTGCTTTGTATATATAGCTTTTGTGTCTACCCTGCGGATTAGTGCGGTAATTTGTACATAATAGGGGCCTCATATTCTTATCATCAGCTTAAATTGTTTTCAATGTGTATTCTATATCAGTAAGTATCTGTGTATATGTTATATATATGTATATACAGTATATAATATATATACATACACATTTAAATTATATATGTTTATATTATATACAGTATATATATATATATATATATATATATATATATATATATATATATATATATATATACATTTGAAACATAGTGTTTTATATATATACATACATATATATATATATATATATATATATATATATATATATATATATATATATAAATTATATACATATATATATATGTTTAAAACACTTGTTTCCATATATATAAATATATGAATATACACAATATAACATATATATATAATATAAATTTGTAGGTTTATATATTATATATGTACATATATATTATTCTTCAGTTCTCTCTAGTTGTCAGAGAGCTCTTTTTATTTTCTGTTAATAGTTGGAAAGAATTTCCAGTCATTTGAAAGACAATACTTTTTTAACAATAGTTTACTGACACGGATGTTTCAGAACCTGTCCAGGTCTATCCACAGTGGGTAATAAATGTACAAAAAAAAGCAAGATAAGGAATATTTATAAAGCACCTATCTTCTCGACAGGTAAGTCTAGTCATTCCAATAACGTCTACAAAGGTTTCTACCACTCAGCTTATTCGCTATTATAACACCGTGTTTCATACCAACAACGTGAACTCGTAAAACAATATTTTTCCATCAACTCTGGTCGACATTCAAGTGAAAGAAAGGAGCTAGAAAAAGGTGTTTTGTTCGTAAATAGCTCTATGCAAATTATACCGCAAAGGTCTTCTTACAAAGCAGTCTAGTAGTATTGTTATAGTCCCCCCTCAGTCAACAGGCTATGCGAAGTCGTTTTCTTTAAACGAATTCAGGTCCAACCGTAGTAGAGTTTCTGCAGTGCCTTGCCGAGTTGTTCCTGTTCTCGGGAGTTCAGAATTTTATGGATTCGAAGCGCATATAAACACCAAAAACATTTACGTATTTGTTTCACTTGTATATATACTTGTAAATATACTTCCTTGTATATTTGTTTAGGTTAATATGTATTTAAACACTATTAGTGCGTGTTTTTGTACGTGCTCAAGGCTGGGGGAGAGAAGGGCAAACCGTAATGAGGTAGACTATTACATTTAAGGTGAAAATGATAGGACATTTCACAAATGATAGAGAGAGGAGGCAGGAAATGCACGCTTTATATTCCATTAACATGATGCAGTTAGTGACCAGAAAAGTCAAAGTTCAATTCATTTTACGTCGATGAATTTCAACTGAATTCTGTGCACTTAGTAGAGCAAATACGTGTATGCTTTGGTGTATTGGTGTACATGTGTGTGTACACATGTACACCAATATATATATATATATATATATATATATATATATATATATATATATATATATATATATATATATATATATATATATATATATATATGTGTGTGTGTGTGTGTGTGTGTGTGTGTGTGTGTATGTATGTATATATATATATATATATATATATATATATATATATATATATATATATATATATATATATATATATATATATATATATATATATGTATATATATATATATAATTATATATATATGAATGTTTTAGTTTTATATATATATATAATGTGCGTGGTTGTCTTAATGATGGCGCCTTAATGTAAAAATGGATGAGTTAAAAATTTATTACTGAATTCGTCAACAATGAAATTATTTGGCGAATTAGAGTATTATGGCAAAAGGAGATTAGTAATACTACTGTGCAAGTAATAAAAAAAAACTCAAATTCCTTATACCATGCCAACTATAAGAACTCTATGAGAGAATAAAATTTAAGGGAAGTAAAATTGCTAATTTATCTTCCAAATGAATATCTCATCAAAACTAGGATATCTCCATGAAACCGGAACATTCACAAAGTATTATTAATGGCATTATGCTAAGAACTTTTTATTTCCAGTTCGAAACCGTTGTATAATTCCTGAATGTAACAAATTATTCATTCTTTCAACAGCAAACTGAAGCGAAGGAAGAAATGAAAGATTCACACATCTGGAAATCTTCAAGATAATTCGTCCGATGAAAAAATAAACTATTATATGAACTTCCAAATCCGGTTCGTCAAAAACAGAAAAAAAAGTAAAAAATGCGCCGAAGTTTCTTCGGTGCAATCGAGTTTTCTGTACATCGTATAATCAAGGCCACCGATAATAGATCTATCTTTCGGTGGTCTCGGTATAATACTGTATGAGCCGCGACCCATGAAACTTTAACCACGGTCCGGTGGTGGCCTGTCCGATATTGTTGCTAGAAGCACGATTATGGCTAACTTTAACCTTAAATAAAATTTTGCAGCCCTCTAGCCTCAGTAGATTTTAAGATTTGAGGGCGGACAGAAAAAGTGCAGAAGGACAGACAAAGCCGGCACAATAGTTTTCTTTTACAGAGAACTAAAAAAAGGACAACATTGCCTTTTCCGTTGACAAGGAATTTTGGGGAGGGTTCTTCTAGAGTGGAAAGATTTGACAAGAGACTTGGAGGATTGCAATTCAAGAAAATAAAGTGGAAAATTAAAGAAAAGCGAACAATCGATAAAAACAACGAATGTTTCATGTTTAGGAATGAGAGAGAGAGAGAGAGAGAGAGAGAGAGAGAGAGAGAGTTAAGTATACATTAGTGTAACCAGACCACTGAGCTGATTAGCAGCTCTCCTAGGGCTGGCACGAAGGATTATGCTTATTTTAGGTGGCTAAGAACCAATTGGTTACCTAGTAACAGGACCTACAGTTTTGTGGAATCCGTACCATATTATAGCGAGAAATGAATTTCCATCACCAGAAATACATTCCTCTAATTCTTCATTGGCCGGCCGGAGATGCGAACTCGGGCTCAGCAGAGTACTAGCCGAGAACTATATCAACCCGTCCAACAAGGAACTAAGAGAGAGAGAGAGAGAGAGAGAATGATGTCATTGCATCATCATCTGTATATAACATCAGACACGATTCAATCTACTGTATGTCTGTCAATTTGCCGGGGTGATGCGATAAAAATTCATTCATAATATGGCTGCGTGCGACAAACGCACTACATGATTAGCATGGTAGAGGTGGGTTGATATCGATTTAAGTACAAATACCTGAGTTCGACGGGGACTTGTGGGTGAGAGTCGGTATCAACTTATACCTCACTTGTTGGCTGTGTGGTTAAGCGTCAGAGCCCACGAGACGACGAACTTATTATCAACTAAAAAATTCCACTTCGGGTAACATATATGATAATATATTATTCCCGAGGCAGAGTGAATTGGATATTAAAGGACGTTTGTAGCTTAATGCTTGTATATGAATCACGGTGATGTGATAAAAATTCATATATATATATATATATATATATATATATATATATATATATATATATATATATATATACATACTGTAAATATATATATATATATATATATATATATATATATATATATATATATATATATATATATATATATACATACTGTAAATATATATATATATATATATATATATATATATATATATACATATACTGTATATATACATACGCAGGTATTTGAAAATATAAATGGTCGCAAGGCCCTAAATATACAGTACATACACAAACACACACACACATAAATCTATATATAATTGATAAAAATACACGTTTTCATTATCTGGTAAAAGTCTCTCTCTCTCTCTCTCTCTCTCTCTCTCTCTCTCTCTCTGGTAACGCAACAATCACCCACAGCGATTTTTCATCCCTCCTAAACCCTCAATCTCCTCTTTACAGCCTCAGCAGCAAAAAGAAACGGATTTGTAATTTCCACCGGATACTGTGATGTTTCCTGATGATTAATTAACTTTCCGGTGATTCTGGCGGCCTTTTCCATTATCACTCACGACACAAAAAACTTTCTCTCTCTCTCTCTCTCTCTCTCTATTTTTGCCTCTATCTTCTTGAAGTCTCTCTTTTTGTTTAATAATCATGTCAGTAATTAATTTTACTTCTCAAGGCTTTGATAAATGAGTATATTTTAGTGGCACTGATTGAAAATAATGTATAAATAATTAGATAACATCATAGACTTCTGAATGTAAGTTTCACACTATGGAAATTCTCTCTCTCTCTCTCTCTCTCTCTCTCTCTCTCTCTCTCTCTCTCTCTCTCTCTCTACGCTAGAGCAAGCACGTATTTCCCTTGCTACTCAGAACATCTCTCTCTCTCTCTCTCTCTCTCTCTCTCTCTCTCTCTCTCTCTCCCAATAGTCTAGAGCAAGCACGTATTTTTACCTTGCTTCTCAGAGTAATAGAGGGGGGGAAAACCACCCCATTCCAAAAACACCAAGACTGAAATCTCATTATAATGGCGAATTCAATCCTGCTGAGTGAAGCTGCTCAATTTCCACTCAGCTTTTCCTTTCGCTGGATTCTATGGGCTACCTCGAATCCGTTTTCTTTGTCAGTTTCCTTTCATATTGTTTGACTGGGGCTCTGCCATTCAGTTTTTTCCTGATCATTCTTTTGCCCCCTTCACATTCACTTTCTTTTCAGTTTCCACATTCTTCATTCTACAGAATGCAGGAGTTCACATCCGTTTTCCACTTTCTTCGTTCTACAGAAAGAAATTCACATTCATTTTCTTCCTTCATTCTACAGAACGAGACATTCACATTCATTTTCCACCTTCTTCATTCTGCAGAATGAGGAAGTTCACATTCATTTTCCACATTCTTCATTCTGCAGAATGAGGAAGTTCACATTCATTTTCCACATTCTTCATTCTGCAGAATGAGGAAGTTCACATTCATTTTGAAGTTCACATTAATTTTCCACCTTCATTCTACAGAGCAAAGAAATTCACATTATATAATTATCTACCTTCTTCATTCTACAGAATGAAGTTCACATTCATTTTCCGCCTTCTTTATTCTGCAGAATGAGGAAGTTCACATTCATTTTGAAGCTCACATTCATTTTCCACCTTCATTCTACAGAACGAAAAAATTCACATTCATTTTCCACCTTCAATCTACAGGATGAGGAAGTTCACATCCACTTCCTTTCCCTTTTCCATTGCCTAAAAACCTCTCCATTCATAGCTACCAAAGTTTCAATTGACTTTTCTTCTTTTCAGATAGTCGTTGGGGTTACGTCAAAGGCTGATTCACATTATACCATCACGTCACCGACACATCACCTTACGTCACCGTCCCATCAGCCGTGCCTTGTATTCACACTGTCCATCACAATCCCTTTCAGTTCGTGCCCAGCCTCAGCGACTCGCAGATTTAGCGGTAAGAAACTTGCATGAGCACCGTCACGTCACGTCACGTCACGTCACGTCAAAATATTCTCTCCAAGAAAACGTGTCGTGATGTGACGGTAGGTACCGTGTGCTTGATGGCGACGTGACGTGATGGTGTGAACAAGTCCATTTGATTACATGTAAGAAATTCTCACGTACTTTGACGTGACGTGAGGTGTCGGTGACGTGATGTTATAATGTGAATCTTTCACTTACGCAACGGTTACTCATCCTTATAGGAATCACAGAACTTAAGGCATGTGACACGAAAGTTCCAGAGCACTAATTGTGTCTATTCAGGTCTTAAAGGAACCCTTTGCTGACCATTTGTTTGACATTGGCCTTTTTTTTTCAAGCTCACGGGTTAATTTTTAAATGAAAATTTAATAACATAACCATTTCACTAAGCAGCTTGCAGAAGCTGCTTGTTTTCACTTTTGGAAAATACAATATTGGGTCCTCAAAACGAACAAGTCATATTTTCCATATTTGGTTGATAAAAATGGCCCATTTTTTTTTCACTGACTCGCTCTACCGGAAAATCAATGGCAAAGTGGTTCGGGGAAAAAGGCCACAAAGCCCTCAGAACTTCAGCAAATGGGCCGAAGTAAATCCGAGTGATGTGCTCAGGTCTGAAAACGTGATTTTGGACTGTGGCCAATGGTTTCAGATTAGTTGCAGGCTTTAGTTCCCGCCCCCTCAAACTTAAATGAATATTTACTCCTTTACTCGGATTTTAGGATACATAATCTTAACTTCTTACGTTCCACACGGAAAAAAAAATATATATATATATATGCAATTTTACTTTTGTCCACATTTCAGTGCTCACAGCGTCCAATTTACGTGTTTAATTTTTTTAAAATGTGAATTTTGACTTAGTTTCTTTTAAATTTCTTAATTTAACTTTACTACAGACATATATCATTTGTGCTTTAATTACTACACATACCAAAAGCTAAAAAGAAATTAAATTAGCTATTTTGCCAATAACAATAAACAGAAATATGAGCAGTTCTCAGCAAGAAATATTCATATGACCTACTTCGCACGTAGAATTCTTCGAATGTAAAACACCAAACTTGGTGTTTAACTCGGGTTTCAAGGTCAAATTTGTCTTCGTGTGCTGTACGAAATGGCATTTATCTAATAGAACACATGCGTCAGTAAATTACTATTATACACAGAATTGTATGTTTTGGCTACTGAGAACTTTTTTTCATACACGTTATTTATTTCATATTTTTCCTGCTTATCTCATTCTATCATGACTTAATATGGAAAGCGTATCATATCTCCATGGAGATATAATACACTCTTCTCTCAGGACCCAGTTTTACACAAAATTAGTCAATAGCCGCGTCTCAATCTTCTAGTATTTTCACTTTCGTAACAACTTTCCCTTTTGTTCAATAGCTTATCTACATACACTCTCAACACCTCCAAGTTGTTTCTCTATCATTTCTCTCATAAACTTTTTTTAGGTTGATTTATAACCTGGTCAGCCACTCAATCGCTCTTTTTATCAATAAACGTGACACCTCACTATAGTAATCCCATCAAATCCAAGTATCTCGCCATTCTCCAATAACTCTTTTGCCTCCTTACATCAACAGTAATCTCCACATGTATTCCCAAACTTTACTAAGCCCTTCTACTTTTGCGTTATCCATCTCTGCCTCTCTTTTATCACGAACATTCAGCTTATTCAGTCCAGACCTCTTCTACTGTGAGATACACAATTTATTCATAAAACTCTGTTTTGCATTTACTTCCATATAGAACACCTTATTCTTCCTTTAATTTCTTGCACACCTTTCTCCTTCTATTCTTACTGGTAGCCTTCTTTTTCTTAACTTTCCCCTGCCTACCCTACTTATTTTTCCTTCATTAAAGATCTCATATACTGATCCCACCAATCACTATTTTCATTCCCGCCTCCTACCGTCTTATGCGCAAATACTCATCCTGTTGGATTTATGACCCCACCCTCGAATTTAGCATACTCTTCATCTACTCCTTCCAACTCTGTGTCTTTATCCCTAGAACCGTTTTTCATTCAAGAACTGACAATTTCTTCTCACTCCCTTCTAAGTAGTTTCGACTGACTAGAATTCCTCCCATCAAGAGGCAGCCTGAATTTCTGGTTCAGTCAAAAAAAAGGTTTCTAGACCAGTCGAGACGACTTGGAATTCCTCTCTCTGTAATATCCACAGAGCTTTCTCTCTCTCTCTCTCTCTCTCTCTCTCTCTCTCTCTCTCTCTCTCTCTCTCTCTCTCTCTCTATCAGATGTCACTCCCGTTTTAAAAAGCTGTTTTTCCTACACCTTTCTGCTCTCTCTCTCTCTCTCTCTTTCTTCGTATTTGTTTCTCCAGTTAAGAGTCCCTTCTCTCCTTGCACGATGTTAGCGAAGATGAATATTTATA
>NC_089751.1:48353116-48365616 GCF_040412425.1 Macrobrachium rosenbergii | reverse complement strand
CGCAATCATCATTCGTAGCTGAAGCAATCGGCTGGGAAACACCGCACTTTTCCATGAAGATTTAATACCCACAGGGTTCCCAGCTATAACCCCCTGCCTCCCCCGCCCCGCCATACCAACACCTCCCTCCCCTCCATACCCCACAACCCTTTTTTTTTTTTAGTGAGAATAAGTGGGAGAGGATTTGGAGAGATGGAATTATGGAATCAGAAGAGGCGGGGGTAGGGGACTGGATTCCATTTCATGGCCTATGGTGCATGGGGGTGGGGGTGAGGAATGGGGCTAGTTGGTGAGAGAGAGAGAGAGAGAGAGAGAGAGAGAGAGAGAGAGAGAGAGAGAGAGAGAGGAAAAATATTCATGTATCTCTTCACTGGTCTTGAGCTACGTAAAACTACGTGTCTCTGTTCATGGAGCTAACCGTTATCCTCTTGTTTAATTTTCTTACTTCGTTCCATTTTAGGCTGGAGGACTGTTATTCATTCATCCGTCCTTGTCCGCGTACGTGTGTTTGTGTGCCAAGTTATCTCAAAAACGGATGAGGGGTTCATTGTTTCCGCTCATTTTAAAAGTTAATCCCAGCATCAGCATTGCTTTCCATACTGAGGGTTTGTAGCTGAGAACATCATACGCTGGACGTCTACGGATCTGGTGGGAAACCATTTTATTTATTTCAAACAAGATAACTTTTCATGAGAAAATATCCCAGTACGTTTCATCAGGCACATTCGTAAGAAATGGTCCTGAGCCATTTATAATTAATCTCGAAGCTGAGCAACGACGCGCATTAATACATATATCCATACAGACACATATAAATACACAGTATATAGTATATATATATATATATATGCATATATACTATATATATATATATATATATATATGCATATGTGTGTGTGTGTGTTTGTGCCTGCGAGTGATATATATATATATATATATATATATATATATATATATATATATATATATATATATTTGAATCTTTGTCACTTATACCTGCGTAACTTTTTCTATATTCATAAATATTAAGCCACAAATATCGCTGAATATCAATTCACTGTACCTTCGGAACAACACAAACCCAGCAGGAACTATAAGCGATAAGTACACCTGCCCCGGCCAGGATTCAAACCTGGGCCAATGGCTTAGTTACACCGATAAACAGTCGAGTCGAGTGGCTGGCTAGCCCCATGCCCTTGACTCCATATATAAGACCTTAGAGCTTACATGCCAACAGCATATTGTTTCCATAGTATTATTATTATTTATTATTATTATTATTATTATTATTATTTTATTTCAGTAGATGAAACCTATTCACATGGAACAAGCGCACAGGGGCCATTACCTTGAAATTCAAGCTTCCAAAGAATGCTGGTTTCAACCTCCCACCGCAGACCCCACACTGCAGCTGTAACTGATCATGATACAGAGCCAGTGATTTCTCATCGCCCCAGGGGAGACGCGTAAACGGCTCCCCGCCCCCGCGACATCTGAGCGGTATGCCACGACACTAACCACTATACCAGCGGACCAGCTAAACATATGTATTAGGTGTGCTTTTAAATGGTTTGCTAAACATCTATAAACACCTGGTTTAAAACAAAAGCTAAAAACTAGTAATATAGGCAAATGTATAATGAAAAAAAGTTTTTGATTAAAATGAGAAAAAATGCATGTCAAGACTTACTGTTTTGTCATGAGAGAGAGAGAGAGAGAGAGAGAGAGAGAGAGAGAGAGAGAGAGAGAGAGAGAGAGAATGTATGGGAAGACCTACTGTTTTGTTATGTGAGAGAGAGAGAGAGAGAGAGAGAGAGAGAGAGAGAGAGCATGGCAAGACCTACTACTTTGTTATGAGAGAGAGAGAGAGAGAGAGAGAGAGAGAGAGAGAGAGAGAGAGAGAGAGAGAGTCCTAATTCTGAAAAAAAGTAAAAAGTCAACATACCCTGTTTACCTTAAGTCAATTAATTCGTGAAACGATTCTGTGCATTGTAGTTAACAATGGTGTTCTTTTTTTCTCACCACATTAATTCGTTCCTTCGCCAGACTGTCATTTTCTTACAACAGAAATCTTTTTGTTCATCGGAATTTGTGGAGATTATTTAAGGACTGCCAGAGGCTCGGTTGATGGCAGCCTTTGTACTTTTCCCTAACGAACTCATTAGCATTTTTCTTTTTTTTTATTATTATTTTTTACGTTCCTTTATGATTGATATGATCAACATCTTCAACACCCCTTTTTCCTTTTACGATTTTTGGCAGGTGTTTAGCTACTCTAATTTGGGCGAATTTTTCAATTTCCTGTTATACATTTCTCACTTTTTGAATCGTGACGGAATTTTGTGAGGCTTATGTAGAGTAATACTACGATTTCTATCAGCTTTCTTCCTCACTCCTTGGAGTGGATCTACAACAAACAGCCAAATACGCCTTTGTTAACAACGGATTGATAATTTAAGAGCTGCTGGGATATACCAGGTTTAATATTCGTAAATAAATGAAGGCTTCATGGATAAACCCAGTCTTTCTTAGAACAGGCGCCGAAGCAGTCGCTACTCGTATACCATGTCTTATCATTGCAATCAGCTTGTTATTTAATACACACACACACTCACACACACACACACACACACACACACACACACACACACACACATATATATATATATATATATATATATATATATATATATATATATATATATATATATATATATATTTATTCAACAGGCGGAGGTTTCTCGAAACCCAGCAATACAACGAAGGCGGGGGAAGCACGCCGACAGGTCAAGAAAGTCATATTTATTCAGTTGCAACGTCTCGAAGCCAACCAGCAGGCATCATTTTCAAGCTACAAAGTGATAATACCTAATTAGTACAATAAAATTAAGTGACAATTATTAAAATACACAATATAAGTTACATTAAAACAAACACAGTTAAAAATATGAGTAAGGACCAACCATTGAGTGTGGAGGCGGAAGAACGACTGAACAAAAGCCTAAATAGTTCACGAGAGATAAAGACGTGGCATGGGTGTTCAGTGAGGGGAACAGTTTTTTAATAAACAATGATTCATTAATTGTTAAAAGTTTATGATTAGAGGCTCTGCCCAAAACCTTAAAGTCTTTGTACTGAAGAGAATATTTGCATTTATCGGCATGATCCCTTGTGTTGGAAAATTCGGGATTTTAAAGTTTAGTGCCAGTTCTATAGCTGACAGCTCTATGACTGTCGATTCGGACTCTAAGTAACCTATGTGTTGATCCAATATAGGTCAAGTAAACTTATAAATAGCACATGAGGTCATTAAAGGATCCGAACGGTCTTTGAAGCTGAAAAGGCTACCGATATTCAGTGGGTTTGTAGGTATAATTTTGATTTTCACTGCAGGGAGATGACGGGATTTTAGAGATCGCAGTTCTTCATAAAAGGTTGTATTGTGAACAAAAGGACGACTGGAATAGAAAGGTAATTTAGGAACGTGAGGAGTAGGATGACGTGGAACAAAAATATTATTTAAAAATTTAGAGGCGTGTTTAAAGAATAAGTGGGTGGGAAAGCAGTTGCTGTTAAAGTACTTTTGCAATGACGCGATTTCATTGTGGAAAACTTGCCAATTAGAGGATAAAGCAAAGGCTCGATGAAGCATGGTTAATACGGAATTAAGCTTGAAATCAAGAGAACAAAAACTATAAAAATTTGTGCCAAGACCAGTGAATGTCTTTTTTCTAAAAACAGAAGTAGCGAAGCCTTGAGCGGATCGTGTTATTAAAATCTCTAGAAAATGTAACTGGTTGTTAGTCTCGCATTCAATCGTGAATTTAATATTTGGGTGAAATGAATTGATGAAAGTTAAAAACCCCTCGGCGTCAAACTGAATTCTAAAAAGTGCAAACGTGTCGTCCACATACCACTTATAAAATAGTGGATGGTAACTAAGGAGACAAGTATCAAGCATGTGCTCTTCCAGCAAGCACATGAAGATACCGGCCAAGATGGGTCCAAGTGGAGAGCCCATAGTCTTACGATCAATTTGTGAGTAAGAACAAAAATTAAAAACAAAAACGGTGTCCCACACCGCTAGATCTAAAAGTTTCTTGAAATCGCTCTAACAGAACCCATTAAAACGAGACTCATCCATAGGAAAAAGCTTATGTAAAATATCAATGGCTGTTGTACAGGTACATTCGTAAATAAAAACTCGACATCGTAGCTTACCAAAACAAGATCCGAGTCCTGAGCAAGAATAGCATTTTTGAACTCATGAATTCTTAAGTCTGTAAGGGTTTTCAGCCAAGAGGGCAAGCAAAGGAACTAGAATATTTTGCTAGTTTGTAACTGGCGTTATTATAAGACGGTAAGATAGGGTGGTTAGGAACATTATGTTTGTGGGCCTTTGGTAGGCTGTACATTGAACCATAAGATGACCCTGAGCTGCACAGGGACTGATAAGTGTTCTCAGTGATAATGCCACGGTCTTTTAGGCTTTCCAGAAATCGATTAATACGGTCTTCTATTTCAGGTCCTGTTTCCGTTCCAGGGCCAGCGAACTTCCAGTGGCCCCCCAACTGCTGTCCACTCACCAGCATCGGGCACAAGTCCAGATAACATTCTGTTCCCAGGTCTGGCTTCCATTCCATGTCCAGCGAACTTCCAGAGGCCCCCCAACCACTGTCCAACCACCAGCGTCAGGCACAAGTCCATGCGATGTTCGCTCCCATGTCCGGCTCCCATTCCAAGGCCAATGAACTTTCAGTGGCCCCCAAACTGCTGTCCATTAGCCAGCCTCTGGCACAAGTCCAGTCAATGTTCCGCTCCAAGGTCCAGTTACCATTCCAGGGCTAGTGAACTTCCAGCAGTCCCCCAACCGCTGTCCATTCGCCATCCTCAAGAACAAGTCCAGGCGATGTTCCGCTCCCAGGTCCTGCTTCGGTTCCAAGGCTAGGGAACTTTCAGCGGCCCCCCAACCGCTGTTCATTTGCCAGTCTCAGTCACAAGTCTAGGCGATGTTCCGCTTGCAGGTCCTGTTTCTATTTCAGGGCCAGCGAACTTCCAGCAGCCCCACAAATCGCTGTCCATTCACCAGTGTCGGGCACAAGTCCAGGTAATGTTCTGCTCCCAGGTCTGGCTTCCATTCCATGTCCAGCGAACTTCCAGCGGCCCCCCAACCACTGTCCATTCGCCAGCGTCTGGCACAAGTCCAGGCGATGTTCCGCTCCCAGGTTTGGCTTCCATTCCAGGGCCAGCGGACTTCCAATGGGCCCCAAACCGCCGTACATTTGCCATCCTCAAGCACAAGTCCAGGCGATGTTCTGCTCCCAGATCCTGCTTCGGTTCCAATGTTAGCGAAATTTCAGCTTCCTCCCAACCGCTGTTCATTCACCAGTCTCAGTTATAAGCCCAGGCGATGTTCTGCTTTCAGGTCCTGCTTCCATTCCAGGGCTAGCAAACTTCCAGCGGCACCCCAACCGCTGTCCATTCACCATCCTCAAGCACAAGACGAGGCAATGTTCCACTCCCAGGTCCTGCTTCGGTTCCAAGGCTAGCGAAACTTTCAATGGCCCCTGAACCGTTGTCCATTTGCCAGTCTCAATCACAAGTCCAGGCAATGTTCTGCTTTCAGGTCCTGTTTCCGTTCCAAGGCCAGTGAACTTCTAGCGGTCCCCCAATCACTGCCCATTCACCATCCTCATGCACAAATCCAGGTGATGTTCCACTCCCAGGTCCTGCTTCGGTTCCAAGGCCAGTGAACTTTCAGCAGCCCCCCAACCGCTGTCCATTTGCCAGTCTTTGGCACAAGTCCAGGCGATGATCCGCTTTCAGGTCCTGTTTCCCTTTAAGGGCAAGCGAACTTACAACGGCCCTCCTACCGCTATCCATTCACCATCCTCAAGCACAAGTCCAGGCGATGTTCTGCTCTCAGGTTCTGCTTCGGTTCCAAAGCTAGTGAACTTTCAGCGGCCCCCAACCGCTGTTCATTCGCCAGTCTCAGTCACAAGTCCAGGCGATGTTCCGCTTTCAGGTCCTCTTTCTGTTCCAGGGCCAGAGAACTTCCAGTGGCCCCCAACCGCTGTCCATTCACCAGCATTGGGCACAAGTCCAGGTAATGTTCTGCTCCCAGGTCTGGCTTGCATTCCATGTCCAGCGAACTTCCAGCGGCCCCCCAACTGCTGTCCATTCACCAGCGTCAGGCAGAAGTATAGCCAATGTTCCGCTTTATCCTCCAGTTGGCAAGCTTTCCACAATGAAATCCCGTTATTGCAAAAATACTTTAACAGCAACTGCTTTCCCACCCACTTATTCTTTGAACACGTCTCCAAGTTTTTAATTAATAGTTTTGTTCCACGTAATTCTACTCCTTACGTTCCTAAATTACCCTTCTATTCCAGTCTTCCTTTTATTCACGATACAACTTTTAAAAAATAACTGCGATCACTAATATCCCGTCATCTCCCTGCCGTGAAAATCAAAATTATACCCACAAACCCACTGAATATCAGTAGCATTTTCAGCTTCAAAGATAGTTAGGATCCTTTAATGACCTCTTGTGCTGTTTATAAGTTTACTTGTCCTCGATGTAATCGAGGAACCTACTGTATATTGGATCAACACACAGGTTACTTAGAGTCCGAATCGACATTCATAGAGCTGTCAGCTATAGAACTGGCACAAAACTTTCAAATCCCGAATTTTCCAACATAAAGGATCATGCCGATAAATGCAAATATTCTATTCAGTACAAAGACTTTAAGGTTTTGGGCAGAGCCTCGAATCATAAGCTTTTAACAATTAATGAATCATTGTTTATCAAAAACTGGTCCCCTCACTGAACACCCATGCCACGTCTATATGCCTCTTTATCTCTCGTGGACTGTTTAGGTTTTTGTTCAGTCGTTCTTCTGCCTCCACACTCAACGGTTGGTCCTTATTCATATTTTTAACTGTGTTTGGGTTTAGTGTAACTTACATTGTGTATTTAAATATTTGTCACTTAATTTTATTGTACTAATTAGGTATTATCACTTTGTAGCTTGAAAATGATGCCTGCTGGTTGGCTTCGAAGCGTTGCAACTGAATAAATAATTATGGCTTTCTTGACCTACTGGTGTTCTTCCCCTGCCTTCATTGTATGTATATATAAATATATATATATATATATATATATATATATATATATATATATATATATATATATATATATATATATATATACATACATATATATATACACATATATATATATATATGTATATATATATATATATATATATATATATATATATATATATATATATATATATATATATATATATATATATATATATATATATATATATATATATGGCCGTGTGGTTTAACGCACGTCACTGTAGTCCTGAGTTCTTGTCTTCCGTGGTTCGAGCCCATGAGACGACGAACTTATTATCAACTAAAAAAATTCCCATTGGGCAACATACATGAAAATTTATTATTTCCGAGATAGAGCGAACTGGATATTAAAGGACATTTGTAGCTTAACGCTTGTATATGAATCACGGTGATGTGATCAAATTCATTCATATATATATATATATATATATATATATATATATATATATATATATTTATGTATATATATATATATATATATATATATATATATATATATATATATAATATATAAATATATATATATATATATATATATATATATATATATATAAATATAAAATGTAGGCCAAAGGCCAAGTGATGGGACCTATCAGGTCATTCGGCCCTCAAAGGGAAATTGAGAGTAAAGGTGGGTTTTCAAGGTGTAACAGGAGGATAACCTCGCAGTTGCGCTCTGAAACAATTGTCAGGAGAGTATACGATGGAAGAAAAAGAATATGAACAGAGCTACAGTTAAAAGAATCAAAAGGGTTGCAGCTAGAGACCGATGGGACGCTGCAGAGAACCCTAAGTAATGCCTACAGTGCACCGCATGAGGTGCATTGAGCTCTACCTACCTGGATGTGAAAACTTTTTAGCACAGGGGTTCTTTCATGATTCAGCCTGAATGTGGCGGTAACGACTGTCTTGCTGTTCTCTCATTGAAAGTTTTGCATATTTTACAAAGTTGTCCCTTCAGTCAGTTTTGCCTAAAAAACACATAACCATAAAATCTGTTATTTTCTTTTTTCCTGTAAAAGTGATTGCTGTTGTATTGATAAGTATGCGGTTGCTGCAGTTAAGATCAGCCCTACACATCTTTTCAGTGTCGTTGTAATCATCATTGAAAATATATATACATACACATATATAACATATATATATATATATATATATATATATATATATATATATATATATATATATATATATATATATATACATATATATATATATTTTTATATATATATATATATATATATATATATATATATATATATATATATGCATATTATGTATATATATGAAATACAATCTCTACAAGAAAATCGTTAAACAAAATAAAAGCTTTCGATATTTTGCAACAACTCTTTCATCTTTCTTTCCATTGCTTTTTCAGAATACAAAATTAATTGAAGTCTACTATACATTCTTACTAACGGATTAAAGGTATCTTGAGTGTTGGTATATATATACATATATACGTATATATATATGTACATATGTATATATACATATATATATATATATATATATATATATATATATATATATATATATATATATATATATATATATATATATATATATAAGCGATATAATTAACACGTAAGATTTAGATCATACAGTATAAGGAATTGTAGGACGCGTTATTATACAGCAAAATACTGGGAAACAATAATATATCCTAATCACTTACGTTCTAAATCAGGACTTGTGGGATATATTTTTTGAGGTTAATTAACCCAAGATGATAATGACGCAGTAGAATATATCTTTGATAAAATCACATAACATACCAAGCAAATAAAGCCAAATACTCGACTCAAAAGCTAGGAGAGCTCTACAGGGCATGAGTAATTTAAAGCTTTATGGAAAATGAACAGCGAATATTTTACACCATAAAATGAACGAAGCGAATATTAAGGGGAAAAAAATCAAGGAAAACCAAGAGAATAAGGTTAACTGAAAGATTAATCAGAGAAAATGGCGGTCTTAGTTTGGTCGGAATGAATGAATAGTCAAAAGAAAATGAAGGGGAATTTCCCACACAATAAAAGAGAAAAAAAAGGAAACTGAATAAAGGGAGTGGTCATTATCTGCGCGCTTTGTGATAAAAAGATAATTCCTCCCGTAACCAGATTAAACTCTCAGTTCATTTTTTGCAAAGATGTCATTGACAGTGTTTTGTCAACTGGGAGTTTTTGCTCTATATTACAATTAAGTAACAATGGAGATACAGATTCGCTCACAGTCTATTGTCATGCCGAGAGAGAGAGAGAGAGAGAGAGAGAGAGAGAGAGAGATTACTTATTCATCCGTTCAATTATTCATTGCCACATAATTCATTCATATATGAGATTGATAACTGAAATATATTCAGGTGATATCGAGCAAGCGAGGCAATATTCAAGGAAAAAGAAATATATATATATATATATATATATATATATATATATATATATATATATATATATATATATATATATAGATATATAGATATAGAGAGAGAGAGAGAGAGAGAGAGAGAGAGAGAGAGAGAGAGAGAGAGAGATAAACTCTACGTAAAGAAGAACACAAATAAGAAAGGGGGAGAAAGGAAAAATGGATGTGAGAAAGACGAGAGAAACGATACTGAGAGAAAAAAATTGCATAAAGAAGAGAGAGAGAGAGAGAGAGAGAGAGAGAGAGAGAGAGAGAAAATTTTATTTTCATCCCATTAGACTGAAAAGAATAAAATCGCAAGTCATTCCAGAGCTCTGGAAACCTTTTCGCGATCGGACAGGGAATTCAAAGATTGCCTCTGCATTGTAAGAATTCTTCCCTGATCGCGCGCGCGCGCGCGCGTGTGTGTGTGTGTGTGTGTGTGTGAGTTCGGTTATTGAGATATGGAGAAAGTAAATTTCTTTCCCTTCCATTCACTCCAATTTTTATTCCCGTTTGGACCTGGTCCTTTTTTTAATTTCTAAAATTGTGTGATAATTTTATTTTTTCAATAATGTATTTGGTGTGTACATTTTTTCAATTGCTTGTTTTGAACGCTATAATATTTCTTGATTTACTTATCTTTAATCAAGTAATCTTTTATTATTTATTTGAATCAAAATTGGACCTGGAATATAAAATTTAGGTCAAAGGCCAAGCTCTGGGGCCTATGAGGTCATTCAGCGCCGAAAGGGATATTGAGGGTAAAGGAGGTTTGAAAGGTGCAACAGGAGGAAAACCTCGCAGTTGCACTATGAAACAATTGTTAGGAGAGGGTGGAAAGTAAGATGGAAGAAAGATAATAAGAACGGAGGCACAGTAAAAGGAACGAAAAGTGTTGCAGATAGGGACCGAAGGCCCGCTGCCAAGAGCCTTAGGTAATGCCTACAGTGCACCGCGTGAGGTGCACTGATGGCACTATCCCCTGCGGGGATTTTTCATTTGAGGTACCTTCATACTTCTTGGGAGGAACCATCCAGAACTATCTTTAATCCTATTTGTAATACATTTTCACATTTTACATAATTATTATTATTATTATTATCATTATTATTATTACATTTTCACATTTTACATTATTATTATTATTATTATTATTATTATTATTATTATTATTATTATTATTATTATTATTATTATTATTATTATTACTCAGAAGATGAACCCTATTCATATGGATCAAGGTCCCAGGGGCCATTAACTTGAAATTCAAGCTTCCAAATAATATGGTCTTCATTTGAAAAAAGTAACATTTCTCTTTTCTTTTCACACCTTTACTGCGGACTGAAAACTGGGAACGTGAGTGCCCATCATCTTTAATCTTTGTTTAATCAGTCACTACGAAAGATGTCTTCATATCCTCACAAATCCCTAATATCTCTCGGAAATTAAGGTTAGAAAATTGTTCCCATAATTTCTGGCACGAATTATTCGTCTGGGTTTCAGGTCGTAATTATCATAAGCTCGTTACTTATTTCTTTTTACTTTCTTATCTTCCCCGCCCCCACCTCTTTCTTTTCAGGTAATTGGAATTTGGCGATACAAACTTTAGACCAAAGGCCAAGCGCTGAGACCCATGAGGTCATTCAGGGCTGAAAATAATGTTGAAACACTTGTTAGAAGAGGGTGGAAAGTAAAATGGAAGAAAGAGAATACGAACGGAGGGACGGTAAAAGAAATGAAAGGGGCTGCAGCTAGCGGCCGAAGGGACGCCTTAAAGAACTGACCTTTTCAGATGATGGTTTATTTCATTATTTCCTCGTGTATTTAATACTGATGTATTTCAATGAAGAAGTAGACTGTCTCATACAAATAGCTCTGAGCTGCTTTTCCTGTGAACAAGAAGGTTCCTTCTTCTTCTTTTAACGTGCTTTTTTCCCATTTTTGTATGGGGTAAGCACGATGCCTTCTTTTGAAGGACTTTTTGATTTGGCTTTGGGGTAGACCTGTGGTCCCGATCGGCTGCCCTGCCTGACATCGCTTAGACCCCGGTACGTATGTTTCATGTATCATACCCGACCCAACGCCCTTTCTTCCCAGCAGCGAGAAGTTGTTGCGCGGGTAGGGCGAGAGTTCGAGACGTGTGAGATGTTTGTTATGTTTTTAGAAGGCTTTGTTTTGTGTGTATTTAAGTTTGTAACACCCATTTGCTTTTTAAGCAAACCTATCCGTTGATTACATATATAATCCCGGGATGGCTACACGGATAGCAAAGTGTCTGCCTCTCTGATCAGTCGGCTGCGGATTTGAACCCGCGCCACAGACTTCTACGAAGTCCGAAGCTGCTGCTGTAACCGACTGAGCCATAGAGGCTCTGTGAACAAGAAGGTTCCATTCCACCGAAATGGAAAAATACCCTTTCGTTTCCTTTCTCTGGTTCCATTTCATCTGACCTTCTAAGGCAGTTCAAATCAGGTATCACTATTGACGTTAAAACATATTCCTTCCGCCTTTGCTTCTGTATCTTTCTTTTGTCATGTTTATCTCTGTCTCCTTTGTTCTTTGTCCTTACAGAATAGCTCTTATCTGAGAGGCCATCGTTTTATGGAATGCGTCTATGTCTCGCACGAGAAAAAGAATGGACTTGTTTTTCTCATTCTTTATTTCATCTTCAATAAATTTAAATATGAAAACTTCAATATCCTATTTCTAGAATGCAGCAGTTGTCTAGTCCCTTTACGAATAATGTATGGCTTTGAAATTATACATTGAATTCTACCTCGGGCATTAATGCCTTCTTTAACACAGCTGTTTAACTAAGGGATTCAGAGTTTGGCAAAATGAATATATTACCGCCGTAACACCGTTTTTATATAATTCTCATACCCCGACGTAATATAAAGTTGATTTAATAGTTGCCTGGCAAAACAGAGATATCTTTT
>NC_089751.1:48288116-48348116 GCF_040412425.1 Macrobrachium rosenbergii | reverse complement strand
CTGCATTTTTTCTTTATCAGTTTTTTTTATCTCGCCCAATTTCGATAATTCCCTTTCCGTGTCATTCGTGTTTATTTTCCCCGTTTTGTTTTTTTTTATCTCGCCCAATTTCGATAATTCCCTTTCCGTGTCATTCGTGTTTATTTTCCCCGTTTTGTTTTTTTTATCTCGCCCAATTTCGATAATTCCCTTTCCGTGTCGTTCGTGTTTATTTTCCCCGTTTTGCTTCTTTTGCTCTTTCGTGGTTCTTGTGGTTCTTTGCACCGCCTTCTTCTTCAGATTTCACTCTTCAGTAGGTGAGTACAAAAAAAGATTACAAAATGGATGTCACACTTAAGAAATACAGACGGAGCGATGAATGTCCGTTGTCCAAACGGTTTTTAACTGTAGCGCTGTAGCGAAAATGTTTCACTTTATACGGCCTTTTGGCTTCCACGCGTGTTCATCTCTTAGAATTTCAAATGGATAAAAGCTGCATCAAAAGACATAGGAGCATTGTCTTTATATCAGAACAAAAACAATCACAAAAAAGTGGTCATCAACCACAGATGCCCCATTTATTTCTAAAGAATACTTGAGTGAGATCTCACGTTATGTTTACTGCATGTAAAGGTATGGAATGGAATGGAATATAAAATTTAGGCCAAAGGCCAAGCGCTGGGCTCTAAATGGTCATTCAGGGAAATTAAGAGTAAAAAGGTTTCAAGGGTGTAAAAGCAGGAGAACTTCGCACTATGAAACAACTGTTAGGAGAGAGTGGAAAGTTAAGACGGAAGAGAGAATATGAACGGAGGTACAGAAAAGGAATGGAAGGGGTTACACCTTGGGGCCGAGGGGACGCTGCAAAGAACCTCAAGTAATGCCTACAGTGCACCGCGTGAGGTGCGCTGGCGGGACTGCCCCCCTCCCCCTGCGGAGGTGCTTATCTCTTAGAATTTCAGATGGATAAAAGCTACATCAAACGACATGGAAGCATTATCACCATAATATAGATCAGAACAAAAACGATAAAAAAAAACACCAATCACACAGGCTCCATCTACTGCCAAGGAATGTAAAACCAAGTTATGTTTACTGCACAGAAAGATATGAAACTTGAACGAATCCCAGAGGAATCATCAGACACGGTCGCCAGAAACTAAAACAGCGATTTATTAAAGTCAGAGTACTGTTTATTTCTGAACGAATAAAAGGCTTAATTGGTAGGTGTCACTGAATGGAAGAGTGGCGAGTAATATCACCAAAGCACCGAAATCATTAATTCCTGGGAAATTGGTTTGATTAGAATAATTGCCGTTGCAGTGAGAGAGAGAGATTGAATCATCAGTTCATTAGAGTAGGTCCGTATGTCTAAATGTTATTCCCATAAAATGTGTGACTGTTGCAGGACACGAATTGAATGCGCGTTTATAACAGCAGCTACATATTGCGTGCAAGCATTGTTTGTGCGGATGAACAACTGCAATTTACATGCACAAATAAACACACACACTATATACATACACACATACATACATATATATATATATATATATATATATATATATATATATACATTACATTTATGTATAAATATACATATTATATATACAGTATATATATATATATATATATATATATATATATATATATATATATATATATATGATTATTATCACTTTTTGTACGTGATTCATTTATCACACATTATTACATATTATAATAAGAATGGGGTGTATATACCGGTTTCGACTTTATTTCCAAGCCATTGGCTTGGATAAAAAGTCGAAACCAATCAGGACCTCACCATATTTTATATATATATATATATATATATATATATATATATATATGTATATATCCGGCAGCTAAGCACTAGAGCAGTGGGATCGCATTTGCAAGGTTTGTAGTTAGAGCTCGGCTTCCCCCCAAATCCCCTGTCACAAAAGACCTGCTGGGAGCCAGGAGGCTAACACTTTCTGGCATTATCCTCCAAGGGGAAGGCGTGTGTGTATGTGTGTGCGTGTGCATATATATATATATATATATATATATATATATATATATATATATATTCATACAGGTATTATACGTGTGTATATATATACATTTATGTATATGCATATACATATATTCATACAGGTATTATACGTGTATGTATGTATATATATATATGTGTGTGTGTGTTTGAGAGAGAGAGAGAGAGAGAGAGAGAGAGAGAGAGAGAGAGAGAGAGAGAGAGGAAGGGGGGAAATTACTTCTAGTACAAATTCAATACAAATTTCGATTTCGTAACTCCAACAATTTTATTTTTCATTCTCCAAAGGTATACATGTATACACCATCAATCATAACATATAATCATGAGTCTTATTGATTAAACTCCCAGGGTAAAAAAAAAAAAAAAAAAGGAACATTTTCAGGTGTGGCAATTATGGGGTCAGACTACTGTTGTATTACCTGGACTTTCTTAATTAGTTCCTCTCTGAAGAAAGTGGTTCTAATGATTGATTTTCTGCCTGGCTCCACGTCTCATTTATACTTCCTCCCCCTCTGGTTCCACCATGTGGACGGTGATGGTGATGCATAAGAAAAAGCAAGCACCATAAATTAGAGGTTCCACCATGTGGACGGTGATGGTGATGCATAAGAAAAAGCAAGCACCATAAATTAGAGGTTCCACCATGTGGACGGTGATGGTGATGCATGGGACACCATAAATTAGGTGATGCATGGTGATGAAAAAAGCAAGCACCATAAATTAGATTCCACCATGTGGGACAAATGGTGATGCATAAGAAAAAGCAAGCACCATAAATTAGAGGTTCCACCATGTGGACGGTGATGGTGATGCATAAGAAAAAGCAAGCACCATAAATTAGATTCCACCATGTGGACGGTGATGGTGATGCATAAGAAAAAGCAAGCACCATTCCACCATTATGGTGATGCAGGTTCCACCATGTGGACGGTGATGGTGATGCATAAGAAAAGCAAGCACCATCATGGTGATGCAATTAGCACCATAAATTAGAGGTTCCACCATATGTGGACGGTGATGGTGATGCATAAAAAGAAAAAGCAAGCACCATGTGGATATTGATTAAACTCCACCATGTGGACGGTGATGGTGATGCATAAAAAAAGCAAATAAATTAGAACCACGTGGACGGTGATGGTGATGCATAAGAAAAAGCAAGCACCATAAATTAGAGGTTCCACCATGTGGACGGTGATGGTGATGCATAAGAAAAAGCAAGCACCATAAATTAGAGGTTCCACCATGTGGACGGTGATGGTGATGCATAAGAAAAAGCAAGCACCATAAATTAGAGGTTCCACCATGTGGACGGTGATGGTGATGCATAAGAAAAGCAAGCACCATAAATTAGAGGTTCCACCATGTGGACGGTGATGGTGATGCATAAGAAAAAGCAAGCACCATAAATTAGAGGTTCCACCATGTGGACGGTGATGGTGATGCATAAGAAAAAGCAAGCACCATAAATTAGAGGTTCCACCATGTGGACGGTGATGGTGATGCATAAGAAAAAGCAAGCACCATAAATTAGAGGTTCCACCATGTGGACGGTGATGGTGATGCATAAGAAAAGCAAGCACCATAAATTAGAGGTTCCACCATGGGACGGTGATGGTGATGCATAAGAAAAAGCAAGCACCATAAATTAGAGGTTCCACCATGTGGACGGTGATGGTGATGCATAAGAAAAAGCAAGCACCATAAATTAGAGGTTCCACCATGTGGACGGTGATGGTGATGCATAAGAAAAAGCAAGAAAAAGCCACCATGTGGACGGTGATGGTGATGCATAAGAAAAAGCAAGCACCATAAATTAGAGGTTCCACCATGTGGACGGATGGTGATGGTGATGGTGAAAATGCGAGCACCATAAATTAGAGGTTCCACCATGTGGACGGTGATGGTGATGCATAAGAAAAAGCAAGCACCATAAATTAGAGGTTCCACCATGTGGACGGTGATGGTGATGCATAAGAAAAAGCAAGCACCATAAATTAGAGGTTCCACCATGTGGACGGTGATGGTGATGCATAAGAAAAAGCAAGCACCATAAATTAGAGGTTCCACCATGTGGACGGTGATGGTGATGCATAAGAAAAAGCAAGCACCATAAATTAGAGGTTCCACCATGTGGACGGTGATGATGCATAAGAAAAAGCAAGCACCATAAATTAGAGGTTCCACCATGTGGACGGTGATGGTGATGCATAAGAAAAGCAAGCACCATAAATTAGAGGTTCCACCATGTGGACGGTGATGGTGATGCATAAGAAAAAGCAAGCACCATAAATTAGAGGTTCCACCATGTGGACGGTGATGGTGATGCATAAGAAAAAGCAAGCACCATAAATTAGAGGTTCCACCATGTGGACGGTGATGGTGATGCATAAGAAAATGCGAGCACCATAAATTAGAGGTTCCACCATGTGGACGGTGATGGTGATGCATAAGAAAAAGCGAGCACCATAAATTAGAGGTTCCACCATGTGGACGGTGATGGTGATGCATAAGAAAAAGCAAGCACCATAAATTAGAGGTTCCACCATGTGGACGGTGATGGTGATGCATAAGAAAAAGCAAGCACCATAAATTAGAGGTTCCACCATGTGGACGGTGATGGTGATGCATAAGAAAAAGCAAGCACCATAAAAGAGGTTCCACCATGTGGACCATGGTGATGCATAAGAAAAAGCAAGCACCACCATTCCACCATGTGGACGGTGATGGTGATGCATAAGAAAAAGCAAGCACCATAAATTAGAGGTTCCACCATGTGGACGGTGATGGTGATGGCAAGCACCATAAATTAGTGACGGTGATGGTGATGCATAAGAAAAAGCAAGCACCATAAATTAGAGGTTCCACCATGTGGACGGTGATGGTGATGCATAAGAAAAGCAAGCACCATAAATTAGAGGTTCCACCATGTGGACGGTGATGGTGATGCATAAGAAAAAGCAAGCACCATAAATTAGAGGTTCCACCATGTGGACGGTGATGGTGATGCATAAGAAAAAGCAAGCACCATAAATTAGAGGTTCCACCATGTGGACGGTGATGGTGATGCATAAGAAAAAGCAAGCACCATAAATTAGAGGTTCCACCATGTGGACGGTGATGGTGATGCATAAGAAAAAGCAAGCACCATAAATTAGAGGTTCCACCATGTGGACGGTGATGGTGATGCATAAGAAAAAGCAAGCACCATAAATTAGAGGTTCCACCATGTGGACGGTGATGGTGATGCATAAGAAAAGCGAGCACCATAAATTAGAGGTTCCACCATGTGGACGGTGATGGTGATGCATAAGAAAAAGCGAGCACCATAAATTAGAGGTTCCACCATGTGGACGGTGATGGTGATGCATAAGAAAAAGCAAGCACCATAAATTAGAGGTTCTACCTTGTGACGGTGATGGTGATGCATAAGAAAAAGCAAGCACCATAAATTAGAGGTTCCACCATGTGGACGGTGATGGTGATGCATAAGAAAAAGCAAGCACCATAAATTAGAGGTTCCACCATGTGGACGGTGATGGTGATGCATAAGAAAAGCAAGCACCATAAATTAGAGGTTCCACCATGTGGACGGTGATGGTGATGCATAAGAAAAAGCAAGCACCATAAATTAGAGGTTCCACCATGTGGACGGTGATGGTGATGCATAAGAAAAATTAGCCACCATGTGGACCGCATAAGCAAAACCATGTGGACGGTGATGCATGCATAAGAAAAAGCAAGCACCATAAATTAGAGGTTCCACCATGTGGACGGTGATGGTGATGCATAAGAAAAAGCAAGCACCATAAATTAGAGGTTCCACCATGTGGACGGTGATGGTGATGCATAAGAAAAGCGAGCACCATAAATTAGAGGTTCCACCATGTGACGGTGATGGTGATGCATAAGAAAAGCAAGCACCATAAATTAGATTCCACCATGTGGACGGTGATGGTGATGCATAAGAAAAAGCAAGCACCATAAATTAGAGGTTCCACCATGTGGACGGTGATGGTGATGCATAAGAAAAAGCAAGCACCATAAATTAGAGGTTCCACCATGTGGACGGTGATGGTGATGCATAAGAAAAAGCAAGCACCATAAATTAGAGGTTCCACCATGTGGACGGTGATGGTGATGCATAAGAAAAAGCAAGCACCATAAATTAGAGGTTCCACCATGTGGACGGTGATGGTGATGCATAAGAAAAAGCGAGCACCATAAATTAAAGATCCTTGTGTGTTTCGATTTTGCTGAGGTAGAATAGAATACGATAGAATATAGACGTTAGGCCAAAGGCCAAGCGCTGGGGCCTATGAGGTCACTTAGCGCTGAAAGGGAAATTGACAATACAAAGGATTGAAAGGTGTAGCAGGAGGGAAACCTCGCAGTTGCACTATGAAACAACTGTTAGAGAAGATGGAAAGTCAGATAGATGAAAGAGAATACGAACTGAGGTGCAGTAAAAGGAATGAAAGAGGTTGCAGCTAGGGGCCGAAGAGACGCTGCAAAGACCCTTAAATAATGCCTACAGTGCACCACGTTAGGTGCACTGACGGCACTAACCCCCCCAAACCCCCTACGGGAGATTTTGTTGAGTTTCTCCCTTTTATAAAGATGTGGAAATATCTCTGAAATGGAAAACTAACGACACCTCTTTGAGGACACCAATTGTGGGATCAAAAGACTTGTTTTGTATATCTCATAACAAAAGGAAGTACTTAAGTTATTACAGGCCGCTTTGGCAAGTAAATCAAGGGGGCATTATGTTCACTAAGGTGTGTTATTTTCTTTCCTTGCGCATTCTTCTTATGGGGATCATATTTGCACATTTTCTTTGGTAACCATTCTTCTTGTGCTCTTTAATGCTTCTCTCTCTCTCTCTCTCTCTCTCTCTCTTGACACACACACACACACACACATATATATATATATATATATATATATATATATATATATATATATATATATATATATATATATATATATATATATACAATATATATACAATACAGCACGAAGGAACGCGTGCTTGAGAATATCACTAAGTCCACGTCGGAAGGTGAGTGGTAACCGGGACTTTGAACAAGTATTTTCGTAGTTTATTCTACATTTTCAAGTGTGAACTTGAAAATGTAGAATAAACTACGAAAATACTTCAAGAAAGTCCCGATTTTCACTCACCTTCCGAGTGAACTCATGGATATATATATATATATATATATATATATATATATATATATATATATATATGTGTGTGTGTGTGTGTGTGTGTGTGTGTAAAATGTATATGTATACATATACATATATATATGCATACATAAATACATGCATACACACGTATACATATATATGTGTGCGAACAATTACGAAAATCAAGCAAAATTTTTTTCCTATGACATTCATACAAGAAAGTGTACCAATGACAGCTTTGAACTGTTAAAAGAAAGCAGCAACCGAGTGCCTTCTTCATCTAGACGAGACCTGAGGAAAAAGAAAAGATGAAACAAAAAGGGACTTAGAAGAAGGAACAAAAATACTACAGGAACTGCCGAGAGAGAGAGAAAAAGGAGACAAGACTTAGATCTAGTCAAAAGGAACAAAGAATACTACAGGCAAAAAGAATAGTCAAGGAACAAAGAATACTTACAGGAACTGACAGGAGAGAGAGAGAGAGAGAAGAGAGAGAGAGAGAGAAGAGACAGCTTTGACTGTCAAAGGAACAAAGAATACTACAGGAACTGCGAGGAGCCTTAGATCTATCAGAAGACAAAGAGACCTGAGAAAGAGAGAGAGAGAGAGAGATGAGAGAGAGAGAGAGAAAAGGACTTAGATCTAGTCAGAAGGAACAAAGAATACTACAGGAACTGCGAGGAGAGAGAGAGAGAGAGAGAGAGAGAGAGAGAGAGAGAGAGAGAGAGAGAGAGAGAGAGAGAGAGAGAGAGAGAGAGACTTAGATCTAGTCAAAAGGAACAAAGAATACTACAGGAATTGCGAGGAGAGAGAGAGAGAGAGAGAGAGAGAGAGAGAGAGAGAGAGAGAGAGAGAGAGAGAAGACTTAGATCTAGTCAAAAGGAACAAAGAATACTACAGGAATTGAGAGAGAGAGAGAGAGAGAGAGAGAGAGAGAGAGAGAGAGAGAGAGAGAGAGAGAGCAAGACTTAGATCTAGTCAAAAGGAACAAAGAATACTACAGGAATTGCGAGAGAGAGAGAGAGAGAGAGAGAGAGAGAAAGCAAGACTTAGATCTAGTCAAAAGGAACAAAGAATACTACAGGAATTGCGAGTACAGAGAGAGAGAGAGAGAGAGAGAGAGAGAGAGAGAGAGAGAGAGACTTGGGAGGCATGAGAATATGTGCTGCACAGAGCTGAACAACACGCATGGCGAGGGTAGCTATTTTAAAGTTACGTAAACATTTCAACGAGTTTTCCTCTTTCGACGATTACAACAGAATTGGTGAGGGTAGCCATTTTAAAGTTATATATGAACAATTCAACGAGTTTTCCTCTTTCGATGATTATTACAGAATTCAGTTCAAAACTTGCGAATTTCTGCTTCGAATTGGCTGTCGCGTTCACTAATCCCATCAGAGTTCAACGGCCTCGTCGCAATTACAACCCATTCGTGATTTCAATCAGCCAAAAACGATTCAAAGCTAAATTGACTTATATAATAGGTATTAACAAATGTAAACATAAGGTAAAAAGTAATGACGAAAATATATGACACTGCACATGACTCCACCAAAAATACAAGAGAGACTGGTCCGCGAGGTTAATAAACTAAGACTTTGTTATTTATTGATTTATGAAATTCAGATAATATATGACATCAACCACAAGGATCTAAGAGAGGAACTGGGGGAAAACCCCACAGTTCCACTTAGAAGTAACAGTTGGAGAGGCTGGACAGCAAACCCGAACAAAAGAAGCAAGAACAGAGGCAAAGGAAACGGCTAAAAAGTGGGTGTAGCTTGGGGGTCGAAGGGACACTGCAAACACCCTTTAGCAATGGCTACACTGCACACTGACGGAACCCACCCCACTAAGGTGACGCTTGACTATATCCTTTCCCTCGAAAATTTCCTCGATTCTCTCATTCAGGCGAAGGCCTAGTTCTTTTATATCTTGCTTAAGCTTATGACAAGGCAGACAGTGATGGATAATTATAAGGTATTCGCTGTATCACAGTACATGGCCGGGTTGCTTTCGTATCACATTTTATCAAAAACAGCTGCGTCGTTTCCTATTTTATTGAAACATCTGTGATGGCTCGTATATACAGCTATATTTTCTGTTGTTATATTTAAAATTTCAATCAACAGATTCCCCCCACCCTCTCTCTCTCTCTCTCTCTCTCTCTCTCTCTCTCTCCCAAAATAACATTAGACAACTAACAAGTGCATACATGATTATGTAGCTATCTATGCAAGTGCAAACAAATACATTGAATACTGGACCAAAACCTAGATAGAAAAGAAGAAAATTACTTATATATATATATATATATATATATATATATATATATATATATATATATATATATATATATATATATATAACGAAAAGTCAGTCCAAAAGCGACGGAAACAAATATAGATAAAATCGAAAGATTACGTAAAAAAAAAGCAAACGTTCCATCCCAAAGTTTTGTTCTTCGGCGCTCAGATTTCTGGTATTCCTTTCTATCTGTCTGTCCTCTTACTGACAGCTCAGTCCTCTGACATGATGACTGGTCTGATCCACTGTAGTTTGAACGTTAGATATAATCCAAGTAATATTTTCCATTTTATCAATAACAGAAAATGGAAAAGGCTTCATTAATCCTCACTTTAGTAGGGTCGTTTGGGAGTTATGAAAGAGATGAGATATTTCCACTATTATTATTATTATTATTATTATTATTATTATTATTCAGAAGATGAACCCTATTCACATGAAACAAGTCCACAGAGGTCAATGACTTGATTTTCAAGTTTCCAAAGAATATTATGGTGTTTGTTAGGGATAAGAAAAGGTAAAGGGAAATAAAGAAAGAAGAGATGTCACTCACTAAAAATAAAAAATAAAAAATTAGCTAATAATTTTGTCTCTTACCTTCCTCGTCTCCTTATGAATATTCTCTCTCTCTCTCTCTCTCTCTCTCTCTCTCTCTGAAAGCCTGGGAGAGCGCGAGCGCGTGCAGGGCGTCCAACTTTAATCTGCCCCACTTACGGAAAGGAAAGAGTCGTTCTTGTTATCCCTTCCTTTCATTGTTCACCGACTTGGTTCTGCTGCACGTTAATCATGCCGAGACCTTATAACTTCATCACTGATTCCTTTTTTTTTTTTTCCTTTCCTTTCCCTTTTCCAATATCTTTTGCCACTCTCTCCTTTTAATTAGTCCGGTATTTCCATTCTCTCTCTCTTTAATTCTAGTTGTCCCTTTTTATAATCTCGATTATAACTTTTTCCTCTTTATTACTTTTTCATCTCTTTTTCATTCAGCTTCATTTTTCTTGATTGTCGCTATTGCTCCTTTCTGTTTTTTGTTTCGTAAGATGTTTATATCAGTGTTCATTTTAATCTTCAATGCCAATCCCACGAAAATTAATTTTGGCTTTAAATCCATCCTGAGTTCTAAATTTATATGTTTGGACGTTCATTCAATGGAAATTTTTTCGAATATATCGAGAAGATAATAGTTAGAAGACACTTTTTCCTGAGTATTACCTCGTCACACATCGTTTTAGGATATTCACTTGCAACTCTTAAGCTTTACACCCCTCCTGGGATATTTCTTTTACTACATCGGCAGAGTCAATGGCAAAAGCTTCAGGCACTTTTCCTTGTTAATCAGGAGCACTGGATTTTTGTTTATTTTTCCCATTTGTTCCACACCACAACTGAATGTCTACATGCGTGAAAGTTATGAACATCCAACAATATCCTTCCCAAGCTTCGTCGATTTGTGCCTGAGTTGTGCTCTCGCTTTATGCAAGTATGTCTCTCCTATAGCATGTTTACTGACCGTATAGTTCTATGGGGCCCTTTATACGTGGAGTTCTACCAGGAATGTGAAATTTAGGCCAAAGGCCAAGCGCTGGGACCTATGAGGTTATGCAGCCCTCAGAGGGAAATTGACAGCAAAAAGGTTTTAAAGGCGTAACAGGAGGAAAACCTCGCGGTTGTACTATGAAACGATTGTTTGGAGAGAGTAGAAAATAAGGCGGAAGAAAAGGCATATGAACGGAAGTACAGTAAAAGGAATGGAAGAGGTTGCAGCTAGGGGCTGAAGGGACGCTGCAAAAAAATCTTCAGTAATGCCTACAGTGCACCGCGTGAGGGGCACTAACTGCACTACTTCCCTCCGGGAGAAAAACAATGTGGACACTCCTGTCAGAAGATGTCTACCAAATATTTGGCGTTACGTAATAAGAGCAATGAAAAGGGGAAACGCTGTTCAGCTGTCATAAGTTACAAGGTATAAACAACTTGGTTAATTATACTAATTAGTTGGCGCTTTTACAGTAATGCAAATTATTATCTGGTCGATGTGTGTCAGCAACACACGAGGGGAAAATGTTAATTGGTAAACTGTTAATTACTCAGTCATTACCTTCTCTTAACTCTTTCAAGTCTTCATTCATTTATGAGTCAGTCATTCTCTCTCTACTGAAAAATCATTTTACAGTACAAATATCACAGTAAAGAACTGAATCATTCTGGAAAGAATGAAACATGTCGAAAACGTTCTGCTACACGTGAAAGCAACACTGGAACATAATTCCAAACTGTTGAAGAAAGTATCATTCTAAAAATAATTTCTTACAATTCGTCAAAATAAAGTTTTAAAATAATCAAGCACAATAGAAAGTTAAAAAAATTAAAGGCGCTTTAGGGAAGTGAAACCCAGTGTGGAAGACATTTTAAGAAAACTCCTTCAAAGAAAAAATACAGAAAAAAGGTTCAGGAAGTCGCGCCAGGGAAATTCCAGCATTAGGTAATACTGTTTAAAGGGCAAACAACGGTGCTTTCCCTGGATCCCTTGAAAATACTCCTGCTCCCGCTGAAAGGATTACACGGAAATTAATCTCCCGCTGAAGGGATTACACAGAAATTAATTAATATTCTGTTGAAGGGATTACACGGAAATTAACCTCCAGTTGAAGGGAGGGCACAGAAATTAATCTCCCGTTGAAGGGATTACACGGACATTAATCTCCCATTGAAGGATACACGGACATTAATCTCCCGTTGAAGGGATTATATGGACATTAATCTCCAATTGAATGGATTACACGGACATTAATCTTCCGTTGAAGGGATTACACGGACATTAATCTCCCGCTGAAAGGATTACACGGAAATCAATCTCCAGTTGATGGATTACACAGAGATTAATCTCCTGTTGAAAGGATTACACGGAAATTACCCTCCACTTGAGAGGATTACACGGACATTAATCTCCCGTTGAAGGTATTACACGGAAATTTATCGCCCATTGAAGGGATTACACGGAAATTAATGTCCCGTCGAAGGGATTACATGGTAATTAATCTTCCGATGAAGGGATTACACGGAAATTAATCTCCCGAAATGATATGGAAAAACTTGAAAATTAAACTGCAACTTGTAAAACATAGAATGAGAAAGCAAAGCCTAAAGAGACAAAATGTAGATACAGGCAAGATTTATGATGAACATAAATTAGCATATATTACTCCTATTTTCAAAAGTGGATCAAGACTAGAGGCAAGTAATTATAGGCCTGTGAGTCTAACATCACATATTATCAAAGTGTATGAAAGGGTAATGAAGAAAAATATAATGAAACATTTTATGAAAAATAGTTTGTTTAATAGAGGACAACATGGTTTTGTGCCCGGAAAAAGTACACAAACCCAACTGTTAGTCCACCATGAAGACATATATAAAAATATGATAAACGAAAAAGATACAGATGTGGTTTACAGATTTGGTTTACAAGGTAGACCATAATAATTAAAAAAAAATTAAAAACATAATATTGTGGACACAGTAGGAAGATGGATAAAAGAATTTTTGCATAACAGAAAACAAATAGTGATTGAAAACGATGAGAAATCGGATGAAGCTAAGGTAATATCCGGTGTGCCACAAGGTACGGTGTTAGCTGCATTGCTGTTTGTTATTATGAGATTGCAGACATAGACAGTAATGTTAAGGACTCGGTAGTGAGAAGTTTCGCCGATGACACAAGAATTAGTAGAGAAATTGCTTGTGATGAAGATAGGAACTCGTTACAAAGGGACCTAAACAAAACATATGAATGGGCAGAGGTAAATAAGATGGTATTAACTCAGATAAATTTGAATCAATAAACTATGGTGATAAAGAAGGAATGCTATATGCATATAGAGGACCTAATAACGAGACAATCACAAATAAGGAAGCAGTTAAAGACCTTGGTGTGATGCCGAATAGGAATATGCTATGCAATGATCAAATAGCAATACTATTGGCAAAATGCAAAGCAAAGATGGGAATGTTGTTCCGGCACTTCAAAACAAGAAAAGCCGAACACATGATTATGCTTTATAAAACGTATGTACGTAGTCCACTTGAATATTGCAATATGATATGGTACCCACACTACCAAAAGGATATTGCACAAATAGACAGGGTACATAGGTCCTTTACAACTAGAATAGAAGAAGTTAAGGACCTTGACTACTGGGAAAGACTATAATTCTTAAAATTATATAGTCTCGAAAGGAGAAGAGAACGCTACATGACAATACAGGCATGGAAACAGATAGAAGGAATTACCGAAAACATCATGGAGCTAAAAATATCAGAAAGAGCAAGCAGAGGTAGATTAATAGTGCCCAAAACTATACCAGGAAAACTAAGGAAAGCACACAGGACATTAATCCACTACGCACCAGCATCAATAATGCAGCGGTTGGTTATTCAATGCATTACCAGCTCATCTGAGGAACATATGAGGAGCGAAAGTAGATGTGTTTAAGAATAAGCTCGACAAATATCTAAGCTGCATCCCAGACCATCCAAGATTGGAAGATGCAAAATATACCAGAAGATGCATTAGCAATTTTCTGGTAGACATCAAAGGTGCCTCACACTGAGGGACCTGGGGCAACCCGAACGAACTGTAAGGTCTGTAAGGTAAGGTCTCTCTCTCTCTCTCTCTCTCTCTCTCTCTCTCTCTCTCTCTCTCTCTCTCTCTCGTGATAGTGATAGTAACCTGGGACCCCTGTTATAAACAAGTAGTGCAATACATCCCTGCAACAAATCATCCCGAAGTACTATCTGAAGGCTCGAGACGCTCAAGAAACAACAATGCGATCAACTTAACCAGATCGCTTGCTACCGAGGTCTCTCACTGAACATGCAGCAATGGATCACAAATAAGCAAAGTATTCTGTCTCTTAATTAGTCTACCAGCTAATAAGTTACCGAACTCAAATCTCTTTCCTTTATCAAAGTCTAAAATAAATAACTAGCATCTGATATCGCTTTCGGACGGAATCATGATTCGCAATGAACCAGTGATTCTGCTCAGGTACATACATCATACATGCATCATACATCATTCATTCCTGCCCTCGTCATTTCTCTGAAGAGCTGTATAATAACCGACCAATCTTACATGAACTGAATCATTCACACTTACTAACTGTAATTATCCATTACCTCTTAGAGTGTGCTTACGGACGAATATAAGGAAACTTACAATCCTCTTTGATAACGCACACGATGTAGAAAAAATCCATCTCTGATAAGACAGCCCTCATTCTACACACACGCACACACACACACACACACACATACATATATATATATATATATATATATATATATATATATATATATATATATATATATATATATATAATTATATATATATACATTTATATAAAATGTAAATATACATATATGTAATTTACATATATTTATAAATAAATAAATATTATATACAATTTACATATATTTATAAATAAATATATATATATATATATATATATATATATATATATATATATATATATATATATATATATATGTTATCGAAAAAGTAAGGCTGTCCAAATCATGCTTATTACAGAAAGACTGTTAATCGTTTCGTCAAGAGATGAAAAGCATCTTTATTAAGACGATTCAGGTTATTTCATTCAACGAAACAGTCACAGTAGAACTAAAAGTGTATGGAATAATGGGGTCATCAAACAGACTGACTCCTCTCTTCGGCAGAGAAAGTATGCGATACCCCAGGGGACAGAGGGAAGAACAGCTCAAATAAAGCCATAATACATAATTCATATAACAAATCTGAAATGAGTTCACATGCAGAGTGAGAGCGCTTGCAGTCAGGGTAGCCTGGTGAATCAGGTCAAAGGTTAACCCTTGCCAGAATACTTAGAGACGCCAAAAATAATAGTATACGACTCAGAGCTCAAATTATCATTATTCAGGAGATGAACCCTCGCCATGTGGAACAAGCCCGCAAGGGCCATTGACTTGAAACTCAAGCTTCCAAAGAATATGGTCTTCATTTGGAATTAGTAACTGAAGGTAATGGGAAATACAGAAAGAGGAGATCACTTATTAAAAAAGGAAAAAAATATGAATTAATAAGATAAGACAGATCAAAAGCTAACGCTTCTTTTGAGTACTCTAACTGTTTCAAAAATTTCAAAATGAGACCATTTATTTATTTATTCATGTGTTAATTTAGTTTTTCTTTTCTAATAACTGACCTCTTCTTTCTGCATTCTCTTTACCTTCTGTTACTTCTTTCAAATGAACACCATGTTCTTGGGAAGCTTAAATTTTCATGTTCTTGGGAAGCTTAAATTTCAAGTGAGTGGCCCCTGTGGGCTTGTTGCATATGAATAGGGTCCATCTTATGAGTAATAATAGTAAGAATAATATAATGACAATAATACTTTGAATTAAGAATATGAATAATGCAACAACGAGTAGTTATAGATTAGCCATCCATTTAAGAAACGCACTGTAAAAGCAGGAATCTGGACATAAAGTATAAAACCAATAACTCGCCAAGGTTTGTCAGACATGTAATTTGTTATCAGAAACATGAAAAATATTTAAACCATTGGGCCCCTGGGAATCATTGACCCAGGTGCTCTAGAAGCCCATTCAAAGCATGACATTTTTTCTTGGCAATCAATTAATTCATTTTTTTTTTCCAGAACAGTGTGTGTGTTTTTTTTATTTTGGGGGTAGGGGGAAGGGGTGGGAGTGATGATTGCTCCTGTGAGGAGAGGAACTATCGTGATCTATAACGGTGTTTTTGTGCGAATTTCAAAGGTTTCTTTTAAAAACTGTCGCTGGTATTCAAGGTCAAAGTCCGGCAAAGGATAAGAAAAATAATAAATCACAATAAGAAAAAGAATATGAGCAACAACAAGATTAACTCCACACCGGATGCAAATAATAATAATAATAATAATAATAATAATAATAATAATAATAATAATAATAATAATAATGACAGCAAGGACTGGAAAGATTACTCACTCCATTAACTACATTCCACTTCCGACGAAAGTACAGTGCGTACAGACCTGAGGCTAATGAAATACTTCATCACTGGATGAACCTTTCATTTATTTCAATTCAGTTCGCTCCCAACAAACTCCACGCTCAATAACCTGTGGTGATCTCTCGTTCTAATTTCGTGTAACTTTTTTATTTACCGGCCAAGCAAACCGTCTGATCGGCCATTCAATTAATCCCTCCCACTGCGTCTCTCTCTCACCCCAGTTGACCTCCCAGCCAACATCCTACTGTATATAGAATTCCATGTGTTAATCTCTGTAAGCACCTTCCAGGTAGATTCCCGTTGAACTCTCTATGGAAAAGCCAAAAGGGAATAAGCAACTTTATTGCCCTTATATTATGTTACAGGCATCAGGAGAACTGGAATATAAATAATTTAGGGAAAAGGCCAAGCGCTGGGAGCCATGAGGTCATTCAGCGTTGAAAGGGAAATTGCGAGTACAAAGGTCTTGAAGGTGTAACAGGAGGAAAACCCCGCAGGCACTATGAAACAAATGTTATGGAAGAAGGTGGAAAGTAAGACGGGAGACAGAGAACATGAACGGAGTTATAGTACAAGAAATGAAAAGGGTTGCAGCTAGGGGCCGAAGGGAAGCTGCAGAGATCCTTAAGCAATGCCTACAGTGCACCGCGAAGAAGTGCAGTAACGGCACTACCAACCTTACGGGGTAGGCATCGAGAGAAAATATATAAAAAAAAAAAGAAGAGAAAACCAACGTGTCACGAGCAGCCATAGATAATTGTTCAAGGAAACGAAAAAGGGAGAACCAATTCTTTCGTCTGGAAATTACGATGATATAAACATTCCTAATTATCTTAATTAGGAAGCGTTTCAGAGCGGTAATGAAATTAATGCTACATCGACGACTGTCCGGAATATGGGATTAGACAGGGCAATTGGCGTTTTTATATAAATACACTAAGCATTATTTTGTTCCCTCTCTTGAAGGCTTCATTACATGTCTGTGCCGTTTGCTGTTCTTTGCGAGATATTACTCAAATAAATAATATTTTCAGTCTACCAACGGAGAAACTTGAGGCAAAACGGAAACAACCGGGAAACAATTTTCAGGCGAGGCAGATCCTTGGAGATGTTTTTGATGCTAGAGACATTATCAGATTTACTTAAAAAGCTGGGTTTCTACAGAAGATTGTAGTTGTCTAATTGTTTTGTACATTTTGTGTATATATATATATATATATATATATATATATATATATATATATATATATATATATATATATATATATATGTGTGTGTGTGTGTATATGTATTATATACATATAATTGACATATGTACACACACACACACACTCACACACACACACACACACACACATATATATATATATATATATATATATATATATATATATATATATATATATATATATATATATATATATATATATATATGTATACATGTGTATATATATATATATATATATATATGTATATATGTGTATATATGTGTGTGTGAGTGTGTACATATGTAATGTAAATTATGTTGATACATATATATATATTTGTATATGCGCATATGTATATACGTATGTATATTTATTTACCACGAATATTTTAACAAGAATGATTGGCGTCAATGACCTTTGCTGACACGATGGCAGACAACTCAAATTATTAAAGACCCCTCAAGGTAACAAAAGAGTGTTTGCAGCGCAAAAAGGGTAATCGAGAACTTCTTCAGAATTGAATAGAAATATATTGACTCTCTGAAGATGATATCATACGACTTTAGTCTGAAATGAAATAAAAAAAAAAAGTAATCTTTTAAATCCAAGAATATCAAAATAGATACTTAGCGCTCAGAAAACTAATAATCAAATGCTAGTATAGGAAAATGAATCGGGATCCTGGACACCGAGAGAAAACCTAAGAAAATGCTTAAGGCTCAAGTGAAAAAATATAATTCTCGTGGGAATTTAGGTAAAAACTTGAGGCTATTTGGATAGGAAAGGCCCATTCCGAACGCACGGCAAGATTCCCTTGTCAGGCAGGAGAGCGGTGTTACAAGAGAGGTACAAGATAGCCATACGAAAGTGGAGGAAAAATCCTAGTTGGAAAATTCACGGATGATTGATATTTTATATTTATACGTATATATATAGGTGTGTGTGTGTGTGGGAGCGACTCAATACGCATCTTGTTACTAATACAGATTATCACTGAATATTAAAGCTGTTTCTCCACTAATAAATTCGTGGTCAATAACGTGGTTTCCGGCACGATTTCCTTCCTCCATCGCTTAACGTCAACAAAAAACCTCAAACTCCTAAAATACAGGAAAACTCATTTTATTATTCGACGACTCAGCAGCTGTTTCGTCTATGCTTTGTGAGTTCTGGGACGAAAAAGTTACAATGAGTTAGTTTTTATTACGACTTGCAAACTAAAAAAGTAAGTTTTAACCTGAAACAAGTTTTCTGGCTTGCTGGTATGTGAGCAACGTTCGTCGATTGTTTTTGGGTTCTCTCTCTCTCTCTCTCTCTCTCTCTCTCTCTCTCTCTCTCTCTCTCTCTCTCTCTCTCTCTCTCTCTCTCTCTCTCGTTATTGAACGTTTGAGATGAGGGCATACTTATTATCTCCAATATCCAATATTGTTATTTATTGTCTGTCTGTATCATGATATGTTAACATTTTGAATATCTACATTTAATGTGCTTGTATAAAGATTAAGAATTCCTTTAATATGAGGAACCATTCAAAATCTTAGCTCGTTCTGAAAGGATTTCAGTTCCTTCAATAAGTAGTTCTAATTCACGCCTTAAGTAATGGTTCTCAGCTGTTTCAACGGATAGCACTTTGCTTTCTGTGCTATCAGTTTCTCAGTTATTTCAGCGGATAGCACCTTGCTTTCTGTGCTATCAGTTTCTCAGTTATTTCAGCGGATAGCACCTTGCTTTCTGTGATATCAGTTTCTCAGCTATTTCAGCGGATAGCACCTTGCTTTCTGTGATATCAGTTTCTCAGTTATTTCAGCGGATAGCACCTTGCTTTCTGTGATATCAGTTTCTCAGTTATTTCAGCGGATAGCACCTTGCTTTCTGTGATATCAGTTTCTCAGTTATTTCAGCGGATAGCACCTTGCTTTCTGTGATATCAGTTTCTCAGTTATTTCAGCGGCTAGCACCTTGCTTTCTGTGATATCAGTCACCGTGGCTGTGATGCTGTGACCAGCGACGATAGGCTTAAGGGATTCACAGTTCCCTAACCAACATGTAAATTTACATACTGCGTAAGTTATCTTTCTCCAGAAGAGGATGTGTGACTCATCTCACCCTCAGGAAAGACATCAGGTTAGGGTAGCCGAAGATTCCGTGTGCCATTCTTTCACAGGGTCGCGAGGAGTAAGCCTTTAGGCTATTTCTGCAATGCCTCTGTTTCTTCCTTGAAAGCTGTGTCATAATTATGCTGCTGTATGGCACTTTGTATCTGGCCATTTTACTGTGCTCATTTTTAGTAAATGATCTGGATACTATATCATCCTTTTATTGAATGGAAGCTCTTTTCTATCATACTTTCTTTATATCTGTTCTTGGTTAAGAGTTTCTGATCCTTCTAGTTCTTGCTGATGAATTTTCAGTTACTGCAGCGAGTGAAGACCCTGTCCATGCAGGCAGGGATAAGAGAGCATTGGTAGAAATCACTGCATCAAACATCTTCTGACGTTTTTGGGTTTACAGAATGCCAAAGTCAAGAGCTGGCTTTCTTCTTCTTGTACAAGTGCCGTAGGGATGGAAAGGAGTTTTCATTTCTGTTATGAAAGCAGTTACAAATTCATAAAATTGTTACAAACGCCTGCAATTCTTGGTCATCTTTCAAGGTAAAGAATATGGGATATACAATGCTTTATCAATATACCAGGCGTACTTGATTGGTTAGGGGTTCTCAGAAAACACTCTTTCCTCTTGTGCAACCAGAGACATTGTTAGCAAACTGGACTCGGGGAGGATATCCCATTGTTACACCATCTATCTAATTGGCCCCAAAATTGTCTATTTGAAGTTGAGCACAAGTTCCAGTCGTATGAGCACAAACTCATATATATATATATATATATATATATATATATATATATATATATATATATATATATATATATATATATATATATATATATATATATATATATATATATATATATGCACGGCAGTTTCACCTATGATCACCTTCATGAATAACCTTCACATCTCCACTGATGCAATGTCAACATGCAAGGGAAGCCATCGTCTCCAGGTAAATAAACTCGGCAGGAGGTTGCCCTGAATGGCACCCAGCTACAGAGCTTAATCATCCTGCCAAACACCTTCGTTACATTTTTTGGCCCTGAGGGACTATTTCCCCCCCAACACATTTGAAGCTTCATACCGTCCTAATCTTCGCATGCTGACTCCTGCTAACCGGTTCATGCTGGGAATTTAGCCCAGATAAACAAACAGCGCATCATCACAAAAAAATTCTGGTCATGTCACCCATGAAAATTTACGTAACCTAAGGAGGACCTATTTACAGACTAAGATATGTTCACGAATACAAACTCATTCCATCTGAAAATCAGTTCATAAATACTCAATACCTACCATTCAGGGACCAAAACAACGCGTCAAAGATATAAAGAGCCATTCAGGGATGGTAACCTATGAACCGTTTCAAACAAATGGCGACACATTTGCCCGTGACAGAATGGATTACACGGAAGTCATATAACTGATAGGGGAAAATGATAGGGGAAAAGGGGGAGGATTTTGGGGAGAAATTATTTCCGTTCGTCAATCATTTTGAAGAGACGTCTGATGGATGTGTACGCGATGTGTCATGGAATAAAAGGAAAATAGGAAAATACACCCCAAGTGACAAGCAAGATGAGTCAACATTTATAGGAAAAGAAAACAGTTAATAAACGGGACAACGAACACAGGAATATACGGAAGTAAACATGAATACTTTATATCAATTGGGAAATCAGGATATCAGGATAAGTTGAGTTATTGACGACACGTAAATACGAGAATTATAACAAATCATATTAAGTGGAAGATGAGAGAGAGAGAGAGAGAGAGAGAGAGAGAGAGAGAGAGAGAGAGAGAGAGAGAGAGAATAATATAGTAAATAATGATAAAACTCAGAAGAATAATCAAACGGTATTTGTCAATAAAATGGTCCAAGGGGAGCAAACAAATGTCGAAGCCATATTGCACAGTATTGCGGAAGTTACGATAGCCAGTATTCGACCCTAAAAGCTCAGGAAATAATCAAAATGCAGAAGACTTTGCCAGTTTCCCAAACTGTTTTGTTTCATGTGAACTGTTCGCTTACCAATTTAGATATCTGACTAGATTTGGAGTTCGTAACATTCGCAACAGGATGCCTTTTTTTTAACGATTCGGTGGACATATGTCTAGATTAAAAATAAAAGTTTTAACCGCTAAGAATTTTGACCATTTAACCCACCCCCATATAAAAATAGCTTAAAATCGTTGCAGATAAGGAATTTGGGAAAAGATAAAATGCATTGGGTTAAAAGACGACATGATGAGCGAAAGCACAATGCTTCTGAAAATCAATAAAAGGTACCGAACTGACTGTCATTTAGGGAACAAAATATTAGACTAGTGAAATTGCATTATGAGGGAAACAGGGACCGTTCAGGGACGGTAAGCTATGAACTGCGTTTCAAACGAATGGCGACACATTTCCCTGTGGCAGAGGGGATTAAAACTAAAATCATAACCGGTGGGGAGAAAGGATAGGGAAATGCGAACGATTTTGCTGGGAAATCATTCCTCTTCGGTTAATACTCCCTGGGAGGAACCTGATGGATGGGGACGAAACTGGGGGAAAAACTCTCGTATAGACAAAATTGGGGAAAACTCTTATAGGCAAAACTAGAGGAGAAAACTTTCATATGGACAAAACTGGACGGAAAACTCTCATATAGACAAGACTGGTGGGAAAAACTCTCATATAGGCAGAACTGGGGGAAAACTCTTATACACAACACTGGAGGAGAAAAATCTCATACGGACAAAATTGTAGGAAAACTCTCGTATAGAAAAAACTGGGGAGAAAACTCACATATAGGCAAAACTGGTGGAAAAACTCTGAGACAAAACTGGGCTGAAAACTGTCATATACACAAAAAATCTTATATAGACAAAACTGGGGAAAACTCTCATATAGTCAAAACTGGGGAGAAAACTCACATTTAGGAAAAACTTGGGGGAAAACTCTCATATAGATAAAACTGGGGAAAAAACTCTCATACAGACAAAACTCGGGGAAAACTCTCATATAGATAAAAATTGGGTGAAAACCGGGGGAAAACTCTCATACAGACAAAACTGGGGAGAAAACTCTCATATAGTCAAAACTGGGGGAAAAACTCTCATATAAGCAAAACTGGGCTGAAAAATCTCATATTGACAAAACTAGTGGGAAAAACCCTCATATTGACAAAACTGGGGAGAAAACTTTCATATAGACAAAACTGGGGGAAAAACTCTCATATAGACAAAACTGGGGGAAAAACTCTCATACAGACAAAACTGGGGAGAAAACTCTCATAAAGACAAAACTGGGGGGAAAACTCTCATATAGAGAAACCTAGGGGGGAACCCTCATATTGACAAAACTGGGGAGAAAACTCTCACATAGACAAAACTGGGGGAAAACTCCCATAGAGACAAAACTGGGGGAAAACTCCCATAGAGACAAAACTGGGGAGGAAACTCATATAGACAAAACTGGGGGGACAAACTCTCATATTGACAAAACTGGGGAGAAAATTCTCACATAGATAAAACTGGGGAGAAAGCTCTCATATAGACAAAACTGAAGGAAAAATTCTCTTCTAGACAAAACCGGGAAAAATCTCATACAAACAAAACTGGGGAGGAACTCTTATATACAGTAGTCAAAACTGGGGGACTCACATATACTGACAGTGATAAGGGGGTAAGTTGAAATTTTACCTTGGGTGAAAAACATACAGGATTACTGGCTTCATTGATAACAACAAATGTAAGTATAAGTAATTGGGGAAAACGCTGAACTCTGACAAAAGAGAGGGAGTGAATTCCCAGGACTCTGCCGGACAAGTATAAAGAGATTTTTCAATGCGGTGGAACTTTACCCAGGCAGATTTTACTTTAATCTCCAGAATGATGAGTCTCTAAGATAAAATAATTATTCACAATGTTAATTAAAGAAAAAGATCTTAAATATTTCTAAAAAGCATTATGCTAGAGAGATAAGTAAATCCTATTTCTTTAAAATCTTATTCACTTTAGTGTAAGAAAACATGCCCAACTTTCTCTCTCTCTCTCTCTCAAAAGCAGTATGCCTGAGAGAAAAGTACCTGTTTTTTCTTTAAAACATGCCCAACCTTCTCTCTCTCTCTCAAAAGTAGTATGCCTGAGAGAAAAGTAACTGTTGTATCTTTAAAACCTCATTCGCTTTAGTGTAAGAAAACATGCCCAACCATCTCTCTCTCTCTCTCTCTCTCTCTCTCTCTCTCTCTCTCTCTCTCTCTCTCTCTCTCTCTCTCTCTCTCTCTCTCAAGTAGTATGCCTGAGAGAAAAGTAACTGTTATGTCTTTAAAACCGCATTCGCTTTAGTGTAAGAAAACATGCCCATTCTCTTTCTCTCTCTCTCTCTCTCTCTCTCTCTCTCTCTCTCTCTCTCTCTCTCTCTCTCTCTCTCTCTCTCTCTCAAAAGTGCCTGAAGAAAACTGTTGTGTCTTTAAAACCTCATTCTCTTTAGTGTAGAAAACATCCCAACCATCTCTCTCTCTCTCTCTCTCTCTCTCTCTCTCTCTCTCTCTCTCTCTCTCTCTCTCTCTCTCTCTCTCAGATCAGATCATCACACTCTCCCTTTACCTCTGTTCACACAAAGAAAATTCCCATTTTCAGACCAGACGTGAAACCCTTTGCAAATTAGCATTAATTATGAGGACCTAATGCTTAAAACCACTTTGGCTTCTATTTCTTTTTCTGGTTCCTCCCCCTTTGCTTCGTTTTCCTAATTATTAGACCTTAAACCAATATGTAAGACAAAAATTTCTATAATTCAGATTTATTATAAAAAATAATGTACTCACGATTGCGCTGTATAGCATTTCATGAACGTATATATATATATATATATATATATATATATATATATATATATATATATATATATATGTGTGTGTGTGTGTGTGTGTATATATATATATATATATATATATATATATATATATATATATATATATATATATATATATGTGAAAATATTCGTTCACATAACCAGTCTTTCTAAACAAACTATCTAGAATTTTGCTAAAACCGAGAATGATTAAACTTCCTGAACATAGCCTTCAAAGATCTCAATAGGGAGATTTCCAAAACATAAAAGAACTGACATACTGAAACATAAAAATGCTTTTGTTACGATTTGTACCGAAACTATCAAAGAGAAATAATGCAACTGAGGAATCCTGCGAGATCATTTGATAGGAAAGGAAAGGGCGAAATTGAAGAGACGTTTCAAAGAGTGAAAATATGTTGCATACGAAAGCACTTTTCCTCGCTCAAAAGAGTGGGCTTGCGGAACCAAAGGAAGAAGGCGTAGAGAAGGCAATATTAAATCTCGGCAGAAGTGTGTCTATGGTCATCGGGCATATGTATGGGTATGTGTGTATGTATGTATGTATATATATATATATATATATATATATATATATATATATATATATATAAATATATATATATATATATATATATATATATATATATATATATTTATGTATATACATATGTAAATATATATACAGTATATATAATATTTTATATATATGTATCATTATATATCAAATATATGTGCATATATATATATATATATATATATATATATATATACACATAACATATACATATAAATATGTGTATGTGTATATACATAATATATATGTATTGAAATTATAATTTTCTTGCATCGGACACATATTATTTCTATTGATTCCCTATATTACGTCCGTTTTCACACAGTTCATGCATTAAGCATCGACTTCTTCCAAAAGTGTGACAATATGAGCACACTGGAAAATCGAATTTGAAATCCCGATTCAGATTTTTTTTTTTTATCACTGAATAAGAGGCTTCAATTGAGATCCTGATGCACATATCATTTGAATCTTCATAGTTTGGCAAGAACGGCTATGAATCCTATTCAAGAACTTAGCTAGCTAAGGGAGCACCGTATACATATGTACATGCAAGCGTAAATGATTCATACAGTACACGTACATATACATTTATATTTATATTTATATTTATATTTATATATATATATATATATATATATATATATATATATATATATATATATATATATATACATATAAATAAATATATATAAACACACACATATATATGTATATATATACATACATATATATATATATATATATATATATATATATATATATATATATATTATATATTCTACGCGCGTATGTAACAGTGTACGAATCTCTCTTCTTACCCGTTCGTGTTACACCATGTAAATAGGAATGTCCGCATCGAGATCCCGATATCCGTCAAGCCCTGTTTATCAAAAACTCCCGCTTATAAAGGAAATGAAATTCTAGCGTCCAGTGACTCAGAAAAGAGAAATTTCGAAATCAAAGTTCAAAATCAGTTTCCCAATAAAGTTATAAACGGATGCATTACCACACCGTCGGAGGAAGGCGATGCGTAATTACGCTTTTCCGGGTGAAGTAATTCACTTAATGAGACACTCTGACTAGTTAATAAACAAGTCTTCGGAGATATATTGAAAGGAGGAATGAATGATGCATGATGGATGTACCCGAAATGAATTACGTATATGTAATGAATTACGTATGTAATTAATGCATTATGGAATGGGATGGAATATAGGGTTTAGGCCAAAGGCCAAGCGCTGGGACCTCTGAGGTCATTCAGCGCTGAAAGGAAAATTGAAAGTAAAAGGTTACAAAGGTGTAACAGGGGGAAATTCTCGCAGCTGCACTATGAAATAACAGTTTGGAGAGGATGGATAGCAAGATGAAAGTAAGAGAATATGAACGGAGGTACAGTAAGAGGAATGAAAGGAGTTGCAGCTAGGGGCCGAGAATGTGAAGGCGCATGGAATTTCGAACGTTAATGTATTATTTTTCAAAAGTGAGAAAAAGTGAAAAGCAATGGCGTCCTCCCCAACATTACAACTTTTTAGTGGTAAAGTAATTAAGATCTCCAAATGCTTTCTTATCATTTTTATCATGAATTCTTCTGAGTTACTTGCGAGTTTCTTGTCAGCTACAGTTTTCAGTTCCCCCAGGCGAATGTCAATAACTTGATAGCTGTCTTTATCACGAGGTAACCACGGCAATTAGGAATATCAATGTTGTATTGTTATGGATGCTGCAAAGAACTTTTAAGTAGTGCCTACTGGGCACCGCAAGAGGTGCACTGACAGCACTACCCCCAAGCCGGGAATAACCAAATACGTGCTAGAGAAGGGAAGCGAATTCCAGTTGATAATATCGTGCATAACCCATATGGATCAGGGAAAAGTCTATGATATTCCTCAGTGACCACTGAGAAGGGTAATAAAATGATACTTACAAAAGAATTTCACCTGTAAATACACAGTCCAGTAGTCAAGAAGGATCAAAACGCATGTTCAGATGGCAGCAAAAAAAAAAATATATATATATATATATATATATATATATATATATATATATATATATATATATATATATATATATATATATATATATATATATATATATATATATATATATATATATATATATATATTGGGAAAAAAGAGCGCAACATCTAGGGAAGTTCACCAACACATTTCTTAACGAGCCAAGAATGAATGCTATCAAGTCCACATATATAAATCTGTTTCAAGTCCCAGTTCCGCGTGAATAATCAATAGGTCATGAACCTTGGATGACAGCACTCTGTCAGTTAGATTTCCATTCACGTCTTTCTTGATATCAGATGACGTTCAAGATTTTTTTTTTTTTTTAAATAATCGAAGTTAAGAGAACAGCCTTTGGCTTTCCTGTGAATCGTGATGTAATTCAAACATCGCTGATTTTTCCGAAGGGACGGTGTCAAATTTACGTTTTGGTTTATTTTCAGGTTATTTTAGTCTGGAAATCCGTTCGCTTTCATCATCCCCACTAACCCCTTCTACACTGAATGTTGTTCATTTCTCTCTAAGCCAACGTGGCTCAAAACAGCATTCATGCAATATTCAAATAACTTTAAATCTAAACTGTTTTCCAGTTCTCTGTAAACAATACTGTTGAGATTTAAAGGAGCTGAGTGTTCGTATTAAAATACCTTACCTAGAATACGTGACAGAATAACACATCTGACCATCTTAAATCTTATTTACAACACCTCTTGTATACCTATACCTTTCACCCATCAATGCGGTATCATTATCATAAGTAAACTTTTTACTTTGGGAGAAAGAGATCGGGAGAGAGAAGGGGTAGATAACGCAGTTGAAAAAGAATTCCCCAAACTTCCCTCTTTTTGGGGTCGGGGAAGGAGTAATGAGAAACACAGGCCTTGCTTGGATGCTGCAAGATTTGGCTAATGGCAGGTGCATGAAGAATGAAAACCTAACATACGACCGTGAATTAACGCCTTAAAAAACTTTTCTGGTTCCCTTTCTTCATCGACTAAGAGCCATAAATTGACTTACTTTTATTTCGAGGCTTCATGTGCTTTCTTGCAGAATATCTAGCTTCAGTGCTGAAAATGTTTCTCGCTGAAATCGTAAAGAGAATAGGTAGCGAAACCACGGACGCAATCTGCGATGGAATAAAAAAAAAAAAAAAAGAAATATTCGCATATTGTCAACTTTAAGCGCCTGTTTTTTTTTAGAGAGTAAAGCCGCTATAACAGGTCGAAAAGAATGCTACAGTGCACACCACACACATATATATGTACAATATATATATATATATATATATATATATATATATATATATATATATATATATATATATATATATATATATATATATATATATATTTTATATATATAGTATGCTTGGAGATAGATGACAACCGCTTCTATCACATTTCAATGCTTTTGTATGATATATTACTAAGTTTTAAAACTCCTCCATCTCTATCTAAAAAATAATTTCAGAATAAATGAACACAGTACGTAATGGAGAGAATTGAAAGCGATTTTATACATGGACGTTTTTCATTGAAAAATCTTAACAATAGTAAGGGGAGTCATGTTGTCTTTTGAAGAATAGAAATGCCAGTGGTATTAGTATTCAAGGAAGGCAGTAAAACATACAAAACAAAGAAAAAAGGTGAAAAGTAATATGGCCCATTTTTCTCTAAAGATCTGCACCGCCGTTTGTCACTGGCGATCAGATGCCAGAAAAATCGCTTTAAAGAAGCCGTTGAATAAATTTGCTTTGAATCTGGGCGCATGTCTAAGCCCTAACCTAGGCTGAGGTGTGGGAAAGTGTACGTCACTGCGCAGGAGATGTCGCGTTTTGTACCAGCGGTGCGCAGATCTTGTCACTTGTTAGATGTTTTTTTTTCTCTCTCTCTCTCTCTCCCCAACACCGGCCTCCCCTCTCTCTCTCTCTCTCTCTTTCTCCCTCCCTCTCTCTCTCTCTCTCTCTCTCTCAACAAAAATCGTGCGTAAAAACGTGTATAAATCGACTTAAAGAGAGTGTAACATCGCTGCTTACTTCATTGTCTAGGTCCTTCAAATGTATATTTAAACGACCTTGGGTGTACTGAGGCAAATATTCTCCGGTATACAACACTTAGTATATGAGACTCCATTAGAATATTAATATTTACGAGGCTTCCTTTGACATTTGGTATGAATAAGTGAATGACATACGGATATGTTCACATCGCTTACAATGTAATGATGAGAAAGGTACTATATATGTGCCTAGCTATTTTTTTTTTATTTTTTTTTATTTTTAGGTTTTTTGTACGCGCTTGATGTTTAAAATTGCAAGTACTCATTAAGAAAATGAAACTTTTTCAGTGTTTTTTATTTTTTAATAAAGTCCGTATGTAGCTTAATCTTTATTCTTTTTTTTTTTTTTTGTGATCTTTCTCTTTTTCATATCAAAAGGAAAACTGACGGTTTTGTATCTTTACTTTACGGAAATTCTTTGAAAGTATCCTGATCGGTTGCAACAAATGTAATTTTATCTCTTACATTTTCAAGTAAAGTCGCTGACCTATACGTTAGGTATTTTTTACCCTAAAAACATCACGACGCCTTTCATAATTGAAACGACTATATGTTCGTCATGTTTGGTGACCATTTTCCTTTCCTCTCTTTCACTGAAGACAAAGACAAACAACATAATGGGAAACGAAACATTATAAAGAAGAAGAATAAGAGGAAAGAAGAAAATAACGTGCCTTGATAAACAGAAACCCAACTAAAACGCACAGAGCAGAAAGCTCTCAGGGAGCTGCTACATCTCAGAGCGGTCTTTTATAATGTAATTCTTTCAAATCCTAATGAAGATATAGCGTCATTTTTATGGCTGTAATTTGCCATAAATATAGCGACAGAGAAGTAAATAGTGATAGATGTATCAAGAATGAGATAGAGATGGAATATAGAATTTAGGTCAAAGGCCAAGCGCTGGGACCCATGACGTCATACAGCGCTAAAACGGAGACTGACAGCAAAAAGGTTTGAAAGGTGTGACAGGAGGAAAACTTCGCAGTTGCAATATGAAACAATTGTTAGAAGAGGGGGGGTCGGGGGGAGGGAGTAAGACTGAAGAAAGAGAATATGAATGTAGGTAGAGTAAACGGAATGAAAGGGGTGGCAGCTAAGGGCTGAAGGGACGCTGCACAGAACCTCCAACAATGCCTACAGCGCACCGCATGAGGTGCACTGACGGCACTAACCCCCCCTGCGGTTGTCAAGAATGAGGAAACTAGTAGAAGATAGGAGAGAATAAAAGTGAAAGTAGTAGCAATAATAGCAGCAACATAAATAAAAGCAGAGTTCGCAGCATTTACGGAAAAGTAGAAGGAAACAGACGAGTTAAGTTCAATCCAAATGATGAAAATGGATTAAAATATATTTTGCTTGATAAAACTGACACTTAAAATATTACAAGATTCCTCAAACTGCGGCCAAAAATGAACATTCAAACCAGATTCAAAAATTCAAAAATGAAACAAAAAGCATAAAACCTGCAGTAAAAATTAAAAAATCAGAAATCTTATATGTGACAAAATATAAAAATGAAGCCAAAATCTAAATAACAAGCTAGTTTAAAAAAAAAAAGTTTTATAAAAATCAAACCTAAAATAAAGTAAATGAGTACAGTAACATCTCAATATATTCAAATAAAAGTGAATAATACATTTAGTTTAAAAATCAAATAAATTTGTCCAGAAATGAAAATTCTTTCAACCTCATCTCGTTACATTTGATTTCCATGTCTGCCGTTCCTCACGGGATCGGCATTTGGGAATTTGAAATTCATATTTGGGTCCAACACACTGTCAGAGAGAGATTCTTTCCTCCCATTGTGTCTGAGTAAGATGAGTCATAAATAAGACCTGGAGGTCGTGATTCACCGTAATGGGGAGTATTGTTGTATGAAGGATATATATATATATATATATATATATATATATATATATATATATATATATATATATATATGCATATATAATTGTATATGTATTATGCCTATGTATATAATTACATATATATATATATATATATATATATATAATATATATATATATATATATATATAATTATATATGTATTATGCATATGCATATAATTACATACGTGTATATATATATATATATATATGCATGCTTGCACGCACACACACACCCCCTCCCACACAGACACACACACACGCATATGTATATACATGTATATATATATATATATATATATATATATATATATATATATCTTATATATAAAAGTGAATGTTTGTATGTGTATGTTTGTAACTTTGTGCGCAACAGAAATCCGACCTAGACAAAATCTGGCACGTGGCCATCATTTGACCCAACTTAGATAACAGGGTAGGTTTCAAACCCGTATCCCCTTCCCCTTCCCCCATCCCCCTTCCCTTCCTCTGAAACTGGTTGGTACTGCCTGTAGACTCAATAGCTTGTGTGGTAAATAAACTCTAGGGTTTATCATATCTCACTTCATTTACTCGATACCATAGAAATATATTATTGAATGCTTTTCTTTCTTGTGATTAATAATTCTGAATCAAGGTTTGTGTTAAGTTTAGTGGGAATGTATTTAGGTTTAGCAGGTGTTTAGGTTTAGTAGTGGCGGGTAAATGGGACAGTCACCACAGTAATATCTGGATAAAATGGACAGTCACCACAGTAATATCTGGATAAAATGGACAGTCACCACAGTAATATCTGGATAAAATGGACAGTCACCACAGTAATAATTGGATAAAATTAACAGTCAGTATAGTAATCCCTGGATAAAAGGGTTACACAGCACAGTAGTGTCTGAATAAATGGGACAGTCACCACAGTAATATCTGGATAAAATGGACAGTCACCACAGTAATATCTGGATAAAATGGACAGTCACCACAGTAATATCTGGATAAAATGGACAGTCACCACAGTAATAATTGGATAAAATTAACAGTCAGTATAGTAATCCCTGGATAAAAGGGTTACATAGCACAGTAGTCTGGATAAATGGGACAGCCACCACAGTAATACATAGATAGATGGGACAGTCGTCATAGCAATATCCAGATAAAATCGACAGTCACCACAGTAATACTTGGATAAAAGGGACAGTGAGTACAGTAATACCTGGATAAAAGGGACAGACAGTACAGTAATGCCTGGATAAATGAGACAGTCACCACAGTAATACCTGAGGGACAGTCACCACAGTAATGTCTGGATAAAATGGACAGTCACCACAGTAAAACTTGGATAAAAGGGACAGTCAGCACAGTAATACCTGGGTAAAAGGGACAGGCAGTATAGTAATATCTGGATAAATGGGACAGTCACCACAGTAATACCTGGATAAAAGGGAAAGTCAGCACATTAATATCTGGATAAAAGGGACAGTAACACCTGGATAAATCGGACAGTCAGAACAGTAATAACTGGATAAATGGGAGTCCTACAGTAAAACCTGGCTAAAAAGGACAGTCAATACAGTAATACCAGGATAAATGGAACAGTCAGCACAATAATACCAGGTTAAAAGGGACACTCACCTCAGATATACCTGGATAAATGGGACAGTCACCACAGTAATACCTGGATAGATGGGAGTCACTGCAGTAATATTTGGATAAAAGGGACAGTCAGTACAGTAATACCTGGATAAATGGGACAGTCAGCACAGTAGTACCAGGATAAAAGGGACAGTCACCACAGTAATACCGGGATAAATAGGACAGTTACCACAGTAATATCTGGATAGATGGGAGAGTCAGCACAGTATTATTTGGATAAAAGGGACAGTTACTACAGTAATTCCTGAATAAAAGGGACAGTCAGCACAGTAATACCTGGATAAATGGGATAATCAGCACAGTAATATTTGGATAAAGGCGACAGTCAGCACAGTAATTCCTATATAAAAGGGACAGTCAGCACAAGGGGATACAGGAACATTTTTCTGAGAACTTCAGAGTTTTCCTGGGCAGTAATGGGTTGGTCAGCTAGTATATATAAATATATATATACATATTTATATGTGTATATATATATATATATATATATATATATATATATCCACACACATACATACATATATGCAATGTCTTTATATATATATATATATATATATATATATATATATATATATATATATATATATATATATATATATATATATATATATATATATAAAATATATATAAAATATTTTCCTTTTCTGCCTGCATCATTTCCATGGTTGTGGTCTCATCTCCGGTCACTCTCCTTATTCAAGCCATAAATTTCTTCCTATTCCTTCCTCTATCACTACTTCTCGTGAGAATTCCTGCCGGACATACACTTTCCAAACCCCCCCCCATTCTCAGCACAGGCCCCAAAAATTGGAGATATTTCTCCAAATAGCGCGAACATACACACACACACACACACACACACACACACACACACACACACACACATATATATATATATATATATATATATATATATATATATATATATATATATATATATATATATATACATATATATATATATATACATATACTATATATGTATACATGTACATACGTCTAACTGTAATAACCACAGTGCCCTCTTAACTCTCGAATTTTTCACACTCTTTGGATGCCCTTGTTACAACAAGGCCCTAGATCCAAATTCAAGGATCGGAAGTAATTCTGATGTCTTGTAGCAAGATTCGAACCCGCATCCAGGGTACCAGAACGAGTTCACGTTGCCGTGGCAAGTTCGGCAACTTCACCTCCTTCTGATACGCTGGATGCTGGTTCAAAACCTGCAACGGACATCAGAATCACTCCATAATCTTGCATTTGGATCTAAGGCTGTGTAGTGACAAGGGCATCCATACAGTGTGAAGAATTCGAGAAGTTAAGAGGGTACTGTGGTTACTACAATTATATACATACCTGGTAAAAAGTTACTAGTAGGTTCTATAGATATGTAGTTTTATGCGTCCATTTATACATACCTGCATAGATGTCCTGATTTGCTAACCATATGCATTTCCATATGTAGACGACGTAATCACGAAAGGGGTATGGAGATGGTTTGGGCATGTCCTTCGTGCGACCCTTGGGTTCAGAATAGTGAGTGATATTGTGAACTGTGCTCCTGTGGGTACCAGAAGACTTGGAAGACCCAGACCTACTTGGATATGAAGTGTGAGAAGGGAGGCTGGAGATGAACGGAGACTTGAGTGAGACAAAACCACACGATAGACATGAGTTGTGGGCAATGATGAGATTCACTTAGGAGTGGTCCCAAAGGATGTGAATCATCCACGTCTCAGCAAAACTTCTTGCAATCAGGTTGCTATCAACCACGGTCGACAAACTATCAAGTATTTATTCCACTACATAAGACAATAGAGCGTCAATGGATTTCACCAAGAATTGACCCAAAAGATATTCTGCCATGGAACTGAAGTCTGGTATATCACTGGCAAGGCAATGGAAACCTAGTGTTTGTGTGTGTCTGCATAACTGTGTTCATATACACACTCCTACTTTCATGCATACATTTACGCATACTACACAGAAACGTCCCGATGTTGTAAAAATAGGAGTAGCTGTGTTGGGTAATTTAAATACAGAGTAAGAAGGCATAGACAGGAATAGCACTGCTCATAAGCATGGAGCTACTTGAGTAAATGAGAATGAATTGTCTTGTAGAAATGCTTTTGGAAAGGGGTTTGACTACTGGAAATACCTGATTTCCAGAGAAGGAGATTCATGGGAATACTAAAAAAATAAAAAAAAAATAAATAACAGAAGAAAAATGCTTGCCAAGTTATTCTTTCATACAAAGGAAATGGAAGAGTAAATTTATGGGTACACTTGTAAGGAGAAGAGTGGCTAGGGTTATAAGTGGTCATATTTTGGGCGATGCAAAATTTAAGGCAGCCAGAGGTTTGAAAAGGAGAGGAAGAGATGGAAATGTATTATGAAACAAACTGTTTTAATATTCCATGATGGAACAATTAACTCATCAGGGGAATTTTTGTGATTATAAAAGTTCAGAAAAAGTTCAAGAAGAGTGACAATGAGACATTCATTAAAGAAAAAGAGTAATGGAGATGAAATTGCACAAGAGCGAAGATCATTTTCATGCATACAGGAGCATAGAAAGGGTAAAAAAAAGTGACTCAGAAAAGGCAAGCGATAAAAACAAAGAAGAGAAGGTGAACGAGAGCTTCAGGGAGAATAATCTGTTCTACACGGAAGTAAATACAGGGAGAAAAGTTAATGAATAAATGGGTCCCAAAATGAAAGATGCAAATGGAGCCATGCTGTCTGAAGTGAATAAAATCATGAATAGATGGAGTTAGTATTTTGAAGATTTGTTGAATGTAGAAGACAGAAGGGAGGTGGAGCTGAACCACATAAGGTCTACCCAACTGGGTGGAGTCGCCTCCCATCTGGGGTAACTACGTAGGCGATGACGTATCTTAGAGGTTCCTGCTCATTATGGCAATTCACCTGCTGACGCAATAAAGAGGTAGGCAAAGCTCCGCCTCCATGGGGGATTTGGGGGGAAGCGAGCAGAACTTGGCCTCAGAAGTGACTGGGTGAGTCTTGGCCTTCGAAGTGACTGTGTGAGACTTAAGGAAGCCAATTAAGAAGCCATGACGGGATTACAGATTAGATGTTGCAGTACCAGCGTTTATTAGGTATGAAGATGGGGAAATGTTCCACAGAAATGGGTAAGCGGGAAGGTAAATTAACAGATGAGGCTATAAGAATTACAGGATCACAATGCTATATACTTAGTATAACAGGGACGGTGAATAGTAACGATTTTCACTGAGAAGTAATGAAGTTCACAAATGATTAATAATGGAACAGCAGCGTGGGCTTAGACAAAGCACAGGGGCGTGTGAATCAAGTGTTAGTTATGAAACAGTCAAGGGAAACAAGCGTGCATGTCAAGCTTATCGTAGAATGGTAGGCCATTTGGAAGATGTTGAGGATGTGACACGAAGTTGCTCAGAGTGATCAAAAGTTTTTGAAACATTTTCATGGGAAAAGATGTTGAGATGAATCGTCTGCACAGCACATGTGACAAAAGACAAACTGAATGGGTGAGAAATGTGGAGGGGTGTGGATATGACCAAGTGGCTATCGTAGGTGAAAGAATGGATCCGAGTGTTTCCGCATGGAATGGTAATGTGAAAACAATAGACGAGGCATGTTTGAAGTATATATTTCCAAAATATTAGGGAGGGTAGGAGTCAGAAAGGGCATCCGTTCGTACAACATCTGTCAAAACTTATCATTTCAAGACAGAAACAGCCGCAGGAGGCTCATTAAAAACAGCGACCCCGACTCGGGGATTTTTAAGCTGAGAAGTGTATCATTCTGAAATGTTAGGAGAGAGGGGGCGAGAATGACAGAGTGCACTAGACAGACGGAGGTAAGGACGTATTAAGAAAGAAGAGTCTTACATCGCGGAAGTGCAAGAGCGTGTAAGTGGAAGTGAATGATGCAATATGTGTAGGGGGCTGAGGGAGGCTGACACGCTAATAATGAGCTTCTTGTGTAGGTGGACGATGTACCTAACGTTATATGAGCTTTCTTCATAAAAGGTTCGTCCAGGAGAAACTGAATAATATACATAAATAATATACATAGATATACGATATACAAATATATACTGTAAATATATATATGGATGTATAAATTCATACAAATACATACACACACACATAATTGAAATATATGTATGTATGTATGTATGTATATATATATATATATATATATATATATATATATATATATATATATATATATATATATATATAACATATATATATATATATATATATATATATATATATATATATATACATATACTGTATATACAGGCATACGAGTCAAATGAATATGAGTACGGTATAACGCCCTCAGCAACAGGAGGAGAGAAAGAGAAACGGAGAGGAAAGGAAACAGTCACTCTTGCTATTAGAGCACTGCTTCCAACTATGTTTATTAGTGACGTCAGCAAGGTATGCAGAGCCTTCGCTGTCTGGCCTTGACCACGGTGATCTCGCATCGCTTGCAAGGCTGATGAACAGCCCCAGCGGTCTCGACTCACTAAAGATTTCCTGCTGTCTTTGTTCCTACAGAGTATCTCTTCTTGATAAACTCCAGTGTCTAAGCATTCAAAATAAATTTAGGACAACATTCTTCATTTCCATCATCCCCAGAAAGCGATATCAGTCTACACAAAGTGAGTTCAGGTATCTGAATCTAACTATCTGATAGACATACCATCTACAGTTTGGGGTAGCATGGACGTTTTGCGTTAGCTCACGGACTCACGTGAACGCTTCGTTTGATGCTACCTGCCTTTGGGCCCTAGGCGGGAAGACATGAAAGGGCTCCGAACCCTTTCAGACCTAAGTATGATTGTAGATTTCAAACGCTTATTGTTAGCATAATCTCACAGATCAATATAGACCCACATGCAAGACAGGCTTCATTAGAGAGAGAGAGAGAGAGAGAGAGAGAGAGAGAGAGAGCTTGGAAACCTGTTGGGTGCGATTTGGAATCAGCGTGATTGATGGATTAAAAGAGAGAGAGGGGGAATAATGAAGAGCAATTTTCTTTACGTTTTCTCTTTCTTTGTCCCTTTTTAAAAAAAAGTAAAATGATTTTGCTTTTGAAACGATCGTATACCTTTCTCAACAGAATGCTCCTGCAGTGAACAGAGCACCACGGCCAAACTTTTGCCGTATTTTTTGACCTTTCGTTTCCAGACCAATTCCTTCCATCGATCTCTTTTAAATAACTGACGAGGCTCTGTTCTTCGTGGCATTTACATCTCAGATAAAACAGTCATATTTATTAACAGTATGGAAATGATTTAGCTGCGACCGACCGCAAGTGAATGGCAAAGACAGTGAAGGAACGAACCCCACCATCTCTCTCTCTCTCTCTCTCTCTCTCTCTCTCTCTCTCTCTCTCTATATATATATATATATATATATATATATATATATATATAAATATATATATATGTAAATGTATGTATGTATGTATGTATGTATGTATTATATATATATATATATATATATATATATATATATATATATATTATACAGAGAGAGAGAGAATATGATTCTCTTACAATTTTCACTACATTCCGGGATAAGATTATTAGCATGTGCTAGCAAAGGAAGTGTGACGAAAGCCTTAATTAATAATCAGAGAAATATTTTCTTTAGTGAGAGAAGCACAGTGACGTAATCAGTGAAGAAAACATTTAAGAAAAATATTTCAGAGGAAAACGGATCCGAACTTAAAACCCGGATGGATTTTCGAAAAGGCATTATTATCACTTCGCCCCGTAGCCGGGTAGTATCGCCAGTGCACCTCATGCGGTGCACCGTAGGCATTACTGAACGTTCTTTGCAGCGTGTCCTTGGCCCCCAACTGCAACCCCTTTCGTTCCTTTTACTGTACCTCCTTTCATATTATCTTTCTTCCATCTTACTTTCCACCCTCTCCTAACAACTGATTCATGGTGCAACTGCGAGGCTTTCCCCCCCCTGTTACACCTTTCAAACCCTTTAACTCTCAATTTCCGTTTCAGCGCTGATTGACCTCATAGGTTCCAGTTCCTGCCCTTTGGCCTGAATTCCATATTCAATTCGATTCAATTCAATTATTATCACTCTGGACTTTCGTAACTGTGTCCGTCACGAGAATCAATACCGTCTGAAAGTTTGTTTTTAATCAACAACTGTCCTCGTTGAAGACAACAAGGAGGCGAGACCTTCGTTTGTTTACGCCTGGGTCTTTATGTTAATAATTATCTGACTGAGTAATGACTGATGACTGACAGTCAGTAGTTAATATTTTTATGTGCGTGCTGTCAGGTCATTCTGTTGAGCGTATGACGTTATTAGCTAGAACTGGAATATAAAAATTAGGCCAAAGGCCAAGCACTGCCACCTATGAGGTCATTCAGCTTTGAATGGGAAATTGAGAGAAAAAGGTTTTTAAAGGTGTGACAGGAGGAAACCTCACAGTTGCACTATGAAACAATTGTCAGAAGAGGGTGGAAACTGAGATGAAAGAAAGATAATATGAACGGAGTTACAGTAAAGGGAATGGATGGGGTTCCCTTCACTGTTATTCACTAGGGGCCGAAGGGACGCTGCAAAGAACCTTCAATAATGCCTACAGTGCACCGCGTGAGGAGGACGTTACTAGTGCCTGCAAAGACACTGCTTACCAAAGTATACCTTGCTGTCTACATGTTGTAAAAGCACAATATAACTGTCTTGTGTCATTGTTTTTTTGTATAGATGTCCTATGACAGTGCATGCTGTTCTTGGTGGCTGTGTATACGTGGGCGTACCTGTTTGCTCAGGAATGGGGGGGGATTAAGCCAATTCATTTACGAGGCTCCGTAGTGCTGCTCGTTTGTTGTTTTCATGACGCCACAACATTCGTTTGTTTGTGTTTATGTGAATACTTTTCAAGCAGGCATGCGTAGAAATATATACTTGTTGGGTTGAGTATGTGCATGTGTATTTTTGTGCAAGTTTGTGAATAAGAGGGTGGGTATGTTTGTTTGAGTGGGTAGTTGTACATGCTTATAATATATGTATATACACACACACACACACACACACATATATATATATATATATATATATATATATATATATATATATACATATACTGTATATATACATATATATATTTGGGTATATGCTAAGCTTCATTTCCAGTCATCGCGATCTTGACGGTTTTGCGAACGGAAGTGAAGCGAAATCGTTGAAATGCGCTTGGTCACCCACCCTTTCACTTCAAATCCTTGTCACCTTCCTTCCCCAAAACCCTTGAACCAACCCCCCCATCTTTCCCCCACCCACTCCAACCCCAACACATAGGCTTTAGTAACACCTCTCTCTTCACAGTAGTTCTCACGAGTCATTGAAGGAAAAAAATTTCCGGTGATTGGTATGGGAGGGAAGAAGGGATTGAAAACTCACGGTGGTTGTTATTCAGAAATAAATAAAAGTTGGCAACTGTTAGCGCGATGATGTTGTATGGCGAAATATTATCGGCTGAAGCTTCAATGCTTGGGATAACAGTATATATATGTATGTGTATATATATACTGTATATATATATATATATATATATATATATATATATATAGGCATGTATGTATGTATGTATGTACAGTATGTGTGTGCGTTCTCGCGTGTGGAAGCGCAAGAAAAATAACAGGACAATTCTTGAAGTCTTCATTTCCTGGTCATAAATATCATTTAGTAATCTACTTCCATTTACAAAATACAATACACGAGATCAGACCGGAATATTATAAACATGAACACGTGCAGACAAACATACACACACGTAAATCAACCAATACGAGCTCAGTCACGCAACCCTTCGGACTCGGAGAAAAGTTCTCTGGCAACGCAACCCTATCTTGCGGCGTTTCGTGACGTCACTCTAGTCATCTCGGCAGTGCGAAACCGAAAGGCTAAATATTTCATTACTTTTCAACTCACTCTCCCTTCGATGTGACTAGACCAACACAATTTGGAAATTTGCTAAAACGATGCATTACTATAACAGATAATGACATTGGTAATTAATTACAAGGTTGGTGAGAAATGAAAAAAAAAAAAAAAGGCCGCCGAGTTAAGAGTACTGTGGCTTTATTGAATGCAATTTCCTGGCCTTCTCGAGCATTCCGTTTTCTATGATGTTAAGGATTGACACGTGGGAAGTCATGTAAGTGGTACGGAGGAACGTTCTGCCTCTCCTGCTGCAACACTCGGCTCTGCTATCTGCTGCTTGCTGCGTAGTTGTTATGGCTGAATGGGGCTCATCTAGGGGAGTGCTTACCTCTCTTGGTGGAGATCTCTGAATAGTTTTGCCACGGGTAAATACACATAAACCTCATATTCTCCACAAGACTATCTCATTTTCTCAGTGTACTTTTTTTTTTTTTACTCAACAAAGTTCCGTTGCGGAGTGGGTCACAGATTTATCCCTTATTGCTTACCTCTAGCTGTTGACAGTATTAGCTTACTGACACGCTCGCAAAATCTTTGAAAACAGTCAACGCTTCAACAAGGTCTTGCATTCGTTTGGCTTCATTTGTATTTTTGCCTCTGAAACCTGCGCAACCTTTTTAGTCAGATTGCGAAAAGTTACAAATAGCTAAATTTAACAGTGATTCTCTCTTCCAATCCACTCACAAGTTAGAACGAAAAACAAGAACATGAAAATTCTCTTTTCAAAGGTAAATTAGCCAAAATTATAAAGAAAACGCCCAACTTGCTAAAATAAAAGAACAACAGTAAACCTGTCACATACATTCTAACACGAATAAAGACTCAGGAATTCACATTTCTCGACCATCTTCAAACTTCACATCCAGTTTTCCTTCTTTTTTCACTAAGACTTCAGAGCCCAAATTAGGCAAACAGACAGGTCCTGTTTGCCTTTACGACTTTGTGCCTTTTTTTTCCTCTTTGTGTGTGTGTGTGTGTGTGTGTGTGTGTGTGTGTGTGTGTGTGTGTGTGTGTGTGTGGTAACGGGCTGTTAGCAATAACTTCAACGTTTGGTTCGTTGTGTCTTTCCAACACTCGCAAGCTTTTGTTACTTCTCTTGACTTCGAAGGAACGTAGTAATCATGGTCACAGCTGTTTTAATCATTTTCCATTAAATCAAGTGATTTTTTCTAATTTCTCAAGTTGGTTTAATTGGCTGGTGATGATGAACTGTGCTGTAAAAACAACTAGTAATGAAGCCAAGTCGTGGTCGAGACAGAGCTAGTCAGTGACACGTTTTATATTTATAATCTTGTAATATTTAATCTTCCAATACAAAATTGACCTTTAATTACTCGTGAAAATATGTTTCTTTTATCTAAACAATCTTGCAATGATTACCTGGTTTGCAGTTAAAAACAAAATGTATCTTGTTCCTCCTTCCATTCAGACATATTTAGTTTTGCTGGGCTCAGTTAAACAGTTCCTCTCACTGACCAGTAATATTTCAACACCAGCTTAACATATTCCCCACCCTCTCTCTCTCTCTCTCTCTCTCTCTCTCTCTCTCTCTCTCTCTCTCTCTCTCTCTCTCTTAAGCCATACCCGCGGTATTATAAACCAGTTAATAATTTCTCTCACAATTTGTCATTGACCAATAATATTGCAACAGTATTACCATTCTCTCTCTCTCCCTATCAATGTATCTATGTCACTAACCAATAAAACCTAAATCTCTCTCTCTCTCTCTCTCTCTCTCTCTCTCTCTCTCTCTCTCTCTCTCTCTCTCTCTCTCTCTCTCCCTGCCGGATGCAGCTATCATGTACAGCACGCTCCGATTAGCCGGGACTGACCCCAGCATTTCCCGGACGTTCAAGACCAAAAAATGGCTTTTAGTTTCTTTATCAGCGGCTTCTTGAAAAACGTAAACGTTAGATTTTGCTGTTTTTGTTGTTGTTGTTGTTGTTCTTGTTGCGATACCAAGTGTCTTTGTTAGGAAATCGAGCAAGGGTATGCTTATCAAGTACAGTCTTGTAATCTGCAAACGTTAACATCTTTTCTCATCTCTAATCGTTGTTAGGAAATCAAAATAGCCTTTTTCTTTCATAAACAACGAATTTAGAAATGTAATGTTTAATCTCTCTTGCCTGAGCTCTTTTCTTTTTTTTTATTTCCTTTCTGTTAACAGTGTTTTAGACTCATCTAAATGCTGTGCTAACCAAATCAACGTTATTGCCGTATTTATGTGTGTATATATATATATATATATATATATATATATATATATATATATATATATATATATGTGTGTGTGTGTGTACATAAATATATACATATACTGTATATACATATATATATATATATATATATATATATATGTGTGTGTGTGTGTGTGTGTGTGTGTGTGTGTGTGTGTGTGTGTGTGTGTGTGTGTGTGGGTGTGTGTACTGATATATACATATATATGTTATAATATCTAAAAGTCACTTTCTCGAAATACATATTTATTTATAATAGCCACAATAACCTCTCAACTTTAACACTGAGACAGATGGAATGGGGCCATTCAAGCTCGAATAAAATGTATCCGAATTCGACAGGGAATGTATATGTATGAGCTGTAATAGATTTATACCCTTTCTGCGCGCCCTGGGTAGTTAGGGAAGCCTCTCTCTAACTATATATATTATCCCAACACTGAAGGGACACCTTCTGCGTCTTAGAAGTTTGAGGAAATAGAGGAGTTAAGAGGTCACTGTAGCTTTAAAATTATATTCATATGCGGTGAAAGTGCTAATAGACTCTCTCTCTCGCTCTCTCTATGTATATATATGTGTGTGTGTATGTGTGTATGTGTGTGTTGCATAACCAAGCATTCATATTTCTGTTACCACCTGTTCCTTCTTTAAAATGAGTACCATATTTTTGGATGCTTGAATTTCAAGTCAGTGGCCCCTTTGGTGGGCTTGTTCCATATGAATAGGGTTCATTTTCTGAATAATAATAATAATAATAATAATAATAATAATAATAATAATAATAATAATAATAATAATAATAAGAAGAAGAAGAAGAAGAAGAAGAAGAAGAAGAAGAAGAAGAAGAAGAAGAAGAAGCAGTATGATAAATTCATAACAAATAATATACCTGCCTCAGCCTTTGTTAATGCTATTGTATTATGCAAACGAACGTTTGACCTACTGAAATAAAAACAGTTCTAAATACGTGGATTAATTCTTCTCCAGGAATCGTCTTGGGCATAACTGTACTGGCATGAAAACTCTACGGTATTTGAACACCCCCCCCAACCACCAGTTTCGCCCTCCACGAAACTCTATTATCAAATCATTAGGCAATGAAATAGGTTCATAACGAAGTTTTAGGGTTACGAGTTGGGAAGTCGTTAACCAATATTGATTTTAGCATCAAATTCATAGACGTTATTATCTGATGGATTATTTGCGCCCCGGATTGCCTCGTAACACCCGTCAAGCTATCTCTTACCTCATATACTCTAAAACCCTCAGACTGCACGGTTCACCGACTGTTTCTTTCCTTCTGCTGTCAAGCTATGGCAGGCCCGAGTTCGAGTCTCCAGCCGGCTGATGAAGAGTTAGAGGAATTTATTTCTGGTGATAGAAATTCATTTCTCTCTATAATGTGGTTCGGATTCCACAATAAGCTGTAGGTCCCGTTGCTAAGTAACCAGTTGGTTCTTAGCCACGTAAAATAAGTCTAATCCTTCGGGCCAGCCCTAGGAGAGATGTCAATCAGCTCAGTGGTCTGGTTCAACTAAGGTATACTTACTTATTTCTCTCCCTGCTTTTATTTTTCCTCTCTGGAATTGGATAATTTGTGTCTCGGATGGCCACATGGCACCCGTCAAGCTATCTCTATACCTCATTTACTCTAAAGCCCTCAGACTGCACGGTTCACTGACTTTCTTTCCATCCGCAGTCAAGATTTGGAATTCTCCCCCTGCTCTTGTTTTTCTTTTAAGGATCCGAAATGTCTATCAGTTTCCTTGTGGATTAGCCTCACATCTCTGTATATCAGTTTTTTCAGGCCTGGGCTAGAAAAGGTCATTAGGCTTCCTTCCCACTGGCCTCTTTGTTTAAAAAAGGTGTGCCTTAGTTTAACCAGATCACTGAGCTGATTAACAGCTCTCCTAGGGCTGGCCCGAAGGATTAGACTTATTTTACGTGGCTAAGAACCAATTGGTTACCTAGCAACGGCACCTACAGCTTATTGTGGAATCCGAACCACATTATAGCGAGAAATTAATTTCTATCACCAGAAATAAATTCCTCTAATTCTTCATTGGCCGGCCGGAGACTCGAACTCGGGCCTAGCAGAGTGCTAGCCAAGAACTCTACCGACTCGTAAAACCTTATAATTGAATATTTAGAGAGAAAATATTCTTCATAAACAATTTTAACAGAAGCTTTTCCTCTAAATAAAATTAATATATATTTATATAATATATATATATATATATATATATAAATATATATATATATATATATATATATATATATATATATATATATATATATATATATATATATACACACACACAAACACGTGCATGTTACTTCTATATTGACACTTCCTGAAAACTTCTGGTAAAGCTGTGCAGCTGACATATGATGGGCATGTATGTATAAATGAACGACACATGAGGCGACAGATTCCAGGCAGAGAGAGAGAGAGAGAGAGAGAGAGAGAGAGAGAGAGAGAGAGAGAGAGAGAGAGAGAGACGGGTATAAGTAGTGAGTGGTGTGTGGAGCTTGACGGAGCCAGTCCTGTCTCTCTCTCTCTCTCTCTCTCTCTCTCTCTAGCTGTGTCTCAGCCATTCTCAACCTCTCCCCGTAGCTGGAGCGGCCGCCGTACCGTAGCCAAGTCCAACAAGAGAGCGAGAACGAGAAGACTTTAGTTACCCAGAAACCTTCGAACGATAAGGTTGTCATACTACTTGCTCTTGCCAACAACGGATCGCCACACTCCATGTCGTTTACTCGAAAAAAAATATATATTTTTTCCCCAGGAACGAAAATGCTAAGCACAGTATACTACCAGTGGTCTTGTATAATTAAATGTAGAATTAACGCCTTTAATGAATTCGTGTTTAAGATATTGAAGTTACACCTATTGATTAAGCGAGCGCATAACAAGTTGATATGAAGCGGTGATCTAGATAAATAGTACGATGGATGGTGCTGCAAGTTCTCGAAGATCATCACAGAGGAGCTCACCATTTTTTTATATATTCATGAGTCGAAGATCCACGCTGAAAATGTTGCGAAGAGATGTGGCTGTGGAATGGACGACCATACTTCCTCGCTTCGATGTTATCGTTATTTCCCCGCATTTGTTAAAAGACACACACACACACACACACACAGAGAGAGAGAGAGAGAGAGAGAGAGAGAGAGAGAGAGAGAGAGAGAATGTTATAGATGCTCAAATGACACTCAAGCATCCATGAATGGCGTTGCTGAAGTGTTCGTTGTGGAAAGCAATCGCTCGAGAGCACTAATCACATGACTACCGCGCAAAGCTGATATATTTTGAAACTGGGCGCAAACAGTATAGAGAATGTGCTGTTCCCAGAATGATTATATCTTCCTTTATTTATTTATTGATTTCTTTTTGATTACCCAATATTTTTTTTTACTGCTCGAAAGACTTGTTGGTTCTCTAAATGATAACCGTCTTGGTTAATTTCTTATATATTTAAGATATATTTATTCAGCCAAGTATTTATGAGAAGGTCTAAACACATGCTAAACGTGATGGCTACTGAAATCTAATATGAGACCGGATGCGTCAGTCTGATTTGTTTCTTTGTTCAAAGAAAGATTCAGTCTGACTTCTTTGTTTGTTAAAGAAGCCTTATGTTTGTTTTTAACTGTATTTTGATTCTTTTAATTTTGAAAGAATACATATACAGTATATATATATATATATATATATATATATATATATAATTTATATTTATATATATATATATAAGAAAAAAAAAAGCGTTAGCTTGTCATTGGTTCATTACTAATTCCAACCACTTTTTTACCGAGCCTTTCTCCCCTCCCCCCCGCCTTCCTTTTTGCTTGCTCAAAGAAGCACTCTCGAGCGTGATTGCGCATAACTGTCATCAATTAAACAAGGCGTTCTCATTTTAAGAAGACAATTGTGAACTTGAATAATATCTGTTTACCGCGATATTGAAGGTTTGGTTACTTTATCTATGAGTGGTGATAGTTAATTCTCTCTCTCTCTCTCTCTCTCTCTCTCTCTCTCTCTCTCTCTCTCTCATATTTTTGGTATTGATCCTTTAGGTACTTATGTAAAAGTTCTGTGAATATATAATGAAAACCTCTATGCTCTCTCTCTCTCTCTCTTCTCTTTGTTTAAATAGAAAGTTGCCTCTTATAAAAGCATAAATGAATACGTCTCTCTCTCTCTCTCTCTCTCTCTCTCTCTCTCTCACCAAAAGCATCGTTTTCTAAAATACGTAGATTTAAAACGTTAATTGTTTTTTTTTGCGTCTTCTGCACCTTTATGGTTGAGGTTTTATAAACATTTGTTGTTTACTGGTGTTGCCAAATAAGCTCTGTGAGCACATGCTATGATTTCCTGATTCCCTTTCTATATGTATAATGTACGTATGCATGTGTATGTATATATGCATAATGTATACATATATATGCGTTTGTGTGTGTTCTTTGTTTTCAACAGCACTGAATAACTAATGTTAACAACATACTGGTAAGAGAGAGAGAGAGAGATTTGATCAGAGCACTTGATGGTCAAGGACACCTAACTGAAGGAATGTAATGTGTGTGTGTGTATACATATGTGCGTGTGTAAATATACATATATATATATATATATATATATACTCTCTCTCTCTCTCTTTTACCAGTCAGTTGCTTTCATGTTCATAGCAGTTTTTAACATGAGTTACTAAGCTCAATATCCTTTTTTTTTTTTTTTTTGTTCTGCGGCAAGCAAAGAAGCACGAACGACGTGGTAGCAAATACAATGAATGTTATCTCACAAGCAGCATTCACTCGCCCTAGTGTAACAATAAAATAAGTCGATCAGAAACTGAAATCCTTTCACAACATTCATAATATTACTTTCATGTGAATAGGTTTCATCTAATAATAATAATAATAATAATAATAATAATAATAATAATAATAATAATGATGATAATAATAATAATCAAAAGTCCACTGTTGTAGAATTTTCCTTCTCAGTTTCATAACTTGCAAAACTTTGAATTTTCTTAAGAGATGGAATCAGACATTGGAATTTTGGATTTCTAATCAGCGTTGTATTATCTTGATGGTACGATCACCGGAGTTTGGGTGGGACAATAAAATCAGTTGGTAAGGTGAGTAGGTCTGGAAAATTCCGAGGGTTTGCTGAGAAGAAGAAGAAGTGCTTGTTGAGATTACTTCCAATAAATAAGAAACTGCGAATGTGAATTAGGAGCCAATCGTACTGGAGGAGAGAGAGAGAGAGATAATATATATATTATATATATAATATAGGCCTGAAAAATATATCAAGAGATACGAAACGTCGGTGTATTATTAAATAAAAAAAAAAAGAACGCCTTTCCGTTACTCCAATTTGCCCGTTGTTTGAGTGTCTGCTCCTTTCTTCATATTTTATATATATATATATATATATATATATATATATATATATATATATATATATATATATATATAGTGACAGTAGATTCTACATATATATATATATATATATATATATATATATATATATATATATATATATATATATATATATATATATATATATATATATATTTATATTTATATTTATACATAAATAAATATTTATACATATACATATAAATTATATGAACAGTTAAGGCCTTTATTTTCTAATGTTCGTTGCCTTGATTCTCTTGCTTTGGTATTTGCAGTTAACTGCATATTGCTTCACAAAGCAATATGAATCATCTCAACAGAATTCCCTAAACAACAGAAGGAGAACTGTGAATCTGTATCGATTCTTGCACACGCTCATAATCGTTCGTACCATAATATGAGGCCTGCAATCTCCTGAAGTATCAGTATGAAGAAGGCACGAATGCCAGCTTTTTATAACGAATGAAATTCAGTGATCACGAAAGTTAGAAAAAAGAAATTAAGAATAGCTTTGAAGATTAAACGAGAAAAATCTTTCATTCATAAGATATAAAGTGCAGTAAAATCGTACAAGAGAGCCATATTTTAGTGTCACTTTGCAACTCTTACTGGGTATTGTGTGGGCATTACCATGGTACTGTATGGGTATTTCTCACTCTTATACCACCAGTGGATTCGTGCTGATTCCAAATGGAAAATAGTCCCGCTCACCGCTCTTTCCCTTTATTCCACTTCCTCTTATTTCCAGGAAATTCTTTGCACAGGTTAAGCGGGATTTTCTCATATATTTCTTAACACTCTCATATACTTCGTAACACTTTCATTTACTTATCAACCTTACTTTACCTGCTTATCAACATTCGTCTACGCCATTACAAAACGCCTTCTTGCAGATACTTCCATATCCGCCCGTTTAACCGCCCATCTGCCTGGATACTTACACCTAACAAGTTATGAAGCCACTTCCACTAGCATCAACGAGCCCACTGAGGATATCCCCCGTAGGGGAGTAGTGAGGTGCACTGTAGGCATTACCTAAGGTTCATTGCAGCGCGCCTTCGGCCCCTGGCTGCAACCCCTTTCGTTCCTTTTACTGTACCTCCTTTCATAACCTCTTTCTTCCATCTTACTTTCCACCCTCTCCCAACAATTGATTCACAGTGCAACTGCGAGGTTTTCCTCCCGTTACACCTTTCGAACCGTTTCAGCGGTGAATGACCTCGTAGGTCCCAGTGCTTGGCCTTTGGCCTAAATTCTATATTCAATTTCATTCAACTGAGGATACCTAAATCTCTATACCTGTTTCCCCTAAACATCTTCCAACTTCTCTGTATGTACTCGCATGTCAGTATTCTCATATACCCCAGCAAAATGCTGCCTTAGGCTTACCTACCGACCTCAAAACTTACCTGCACGAATCGGAAATCAATTCAGCTACCTACAGGTACACTTACTGTAGGTGGTTATACTCTACACTAACTGAAATAAGGCGTGACGAGTAAGTTATTCTCCGATCAATATCGCCCTGCGTTTTATCAAATATTTGTCTAAAAATAAAGTATATACACCCAACAGCAGGCAATGTTTATCGTTACAGTTATCAAAAAACAAAACAAAGATTACCAATAAAACTCGAGAACATTTCCATTTACAAAAGAGAGGAAAAAACACTTGAAAAAATACAAAAATCCCATATAAAACGTTTCGTAACAAAGGTTAGACAATAGCTGGTTCTCTCTCTCTCTCTCTCTCTCTCTCTCTCTCTCTCTTTTAATTTACCAACCGTAGCTTCCCCCGGGGTCCCCTCCCCATCTCAACCTCCCGAAACATTTCTTTAGCTGTGTAACGGGGAGGGGCGGTGGTTAGTGCCGTCAGTGCACCTCACGCGCGGTGCACTGTAGGCATTACTTAAGATCCTTTGCAGCGTGCCTTCGGCCCATAGCTGCAACCCCTTTCATTCTTTCTGCTGTACCTCCTTTCATGTTCCTTCTTCCATCTTACTTTCCACCCTCTTCTAACAGTTGTTCCATAGTGCAACTGCGAGATTTTCCTCCTGTTACACCTCTAAAACCTTTTGCTCTAAATTTTCCTTTCAGCGGTGAATGATCTCATAGGTCCCAGTGCTTGGCCGTCGGCCCAAATTGTATATTCTATTCTCTATTTAGCTAAGCAATCCAATGTTTGGATAAGGATAATTGCTGTACTTCAAGATTATTATTATTATTATTATTATTATTATTATTATTATTATTATTATTATTCAGAACATGGGCCCTATCCATAGGGAAAAAGTCCACGGGGCCACTGACTTGAAATTCAAGCTTCCAACAAATATGGCGTTCATTTGACAGACATAACAAAGGGTAATAGGAGATGAAGAAAGAAGAGATCAGTTATCAGAAAATAAAAAAAATACTTTAAAATATTAATAGATAAACAGATGAAAAGTTTGCAAATTTTTAAAACACAAGGAGAATTTTTTTATAGTAATAATGCGTTGCATCTTCGCTTGAAATTTTGAAGTTCCAACTGCACAACGTCCTTTATAGGGAGACTATATTCCAACCTGGTTGAATATGCGTAAGGCTATAGTATTAGCTAGTTACTGCACTGAAAGAGATACAGAAACGCGTAGCGAGAGCGAGGAACCAACACGTGAAAATCGTACATCTAGCTAAAAAGACGGGAATGAATATTTGTTCCTTTGCGTCGAAAACTTTCAGAACTCACAGTTCAGCAACAAAGACAAAAGTTAGCGATTGTTATGACTATGCACCCATTTTTTTTTTTTTTTTTTTGTCGTTTCTCTACTTCTAATCCTTCAGATTTCCCTTGCTATATGTCACAGCTCTTCAAAGTCATCCATTAGCGGATTGGTTTCTTGTTAATCCCAACATATGAATTATGACAAACCTTATGTAAGCAGCAAATATACAGAGGTACATATACAAATACACACACACATAAATAATACTTACACGTGTACATACACACATAAATATATACGGTAGTTACATATATATATACACATAAATATGCAATTACATATACTGAACATACATGCATACAACAAAGATAAACACATATATAATTATATACACATACATACATACAAAAACATAAATATATATATATATATATATATATATATATATATATATATATATATATATATATATAAGAAGGATCATTTCATACCAGTATCGTTAATTAGAATTCAACTTACAATACTCTCAACTGAGGTTTTTTAAAACAATTCATTTCCATTAATGACAGAACCAATCAGTGACTGTTGAGAGAGACCATCGGGCCAAATGAGTATTTTCTTTTTAGTATGAATTGAAATGTATTAATAGGCGATTCAATTATGCAAAAGAGGTAAGTATTACATGCGTTCCTCAGTTGCTAAATCACTGGGGGGAGAGAGAGAGAGAGAGAGAGAGAGAGAGAGAGAGAGAGAGAGAGAGAGAGAGAGAGAGAGAGAGAGAGAGAGACGTTAAGCATCCATGTTTTAGTTATGAAGCTCGACAAACTTGTTGGATGGAGGTGCTTGGTTCCAGTCGCGATTAATGTGAGCAAACGGGGTACGAGATTTGTGTGATGCGAAGAAGTTTCTCTCTCTCTCTCTCTCTCTCTCTCTCTCTCTCTCTCTCTCTCTCTCTCTCTCTCTCTCTCTCTCTCTTTTCAGCTGAGATCGGACTACCTTAGGTCACTGTGTGTCAGCCTCATTGGTCTTCTCATAAATATACCTGTATATATATATATATATATATATATATATATATATATATATATATATATATATATATATATATATATATATATATATATATATATATACATATATATATATACTGTATATATATATATATATATATATATATATGTATATATACATATGTGTATATATATATATATATATATATATATATATATATATATATATATATATATATGTATATGTATATATATATATAATCTTAACTATAGTAATTTTATGCTCCCTAACTTAATTTAATAATCTTAAGTACAGAACCCCTTCACTACTGTGTCAATATATATATATATATATATATATATATATATATATATATATATATATGTATGTATATATATATATATATATATATATATATATATATATATATTATATGTTCATATACTCATCTACACATAGGGTGTGCTGTCTTCGCAAAAATACCCTTTAAAAGCAAGAGATTTCATGAACAAAATTATACACAACCATGCACCTAGAGGCATGCACTTGCATGAACATACATATTAGTTCATACACATATTATACCACCAGATTACAAAATTCTTTTCTAGGTTTTTATAATGTTGCACCCAAGGGGCAGGAAGTTATAATGGCACAGACGCACAGGCACGTACAAAATGTTATTTAAGCAGCTGAAAAGGTTTCAAAATCAGACTTACCCTTCTATTGTTGGGTGCCAAACGTGGTCCAAAAGATGCAATGTGAGAGTCCAGTAAACTTCAGCAAAGGACCTACAATATATTCATAACAAGGTCTCAGGTTTTTCTACCAGGATTATCTTTGTGGGACACTGACTGACACTGATTTACAACGACACCTTATCTTGGCAAAATAAGTGAAGGAACTCCATTATGCATTACGTTGTGTTCAAAGAAATGAAACTGCAATAGCGAAAAAAAAGTGAAAAATGCGCCGAAGTTTCTTCGGCACACTCGAGTTTTCTGTACATCCTATAATCAAGGCTACCGAAAATAGATTTATCTTTCGGTGGTCTCGGTATAATGTTGTATGACCCGCGGCCCATGAAACTTTAACCACGTGGTGGCCTGGCCTATATCGTTGCCAGCCGCACGAGTATGGGTAACTTTAACCTTAAATAAAATAAAAACTACAGAGGCTAGAGGGCTGCAATGTGGTAAGTTTGATGGTTGGATGGTGGACGATCAACATACCAATTTGCAGCCCTCTAGCGTCAGTAGTTTTTAAGATGTGAGGGCGGACAGAATAAAAGTGGGTATTTCACGAGAAAAATAAGAATCAGGAACTTGGTGATTAAGGACAAAAAAGGCACCAAATTCGTTAACAAAGATCGAGGTTGCGTTAAAAGAGCCTTTCCCTTTTTCTCGTTTTCTTCAAGCCTGGGCAAGAAGAGAACGTTAGGTTCCAATTCCCATTGGGCATAGCCCTCCATAAACTAGGGCGCACGAAATGCAAAGGAGGAAGGGGTCAGCATGTAGAGGGAACTGTGAAATGTTTTTACAGAAGGACTTCAACCTTGATTTTCGGTGAATGAATGGATGAATGAACAGGACGGTGACTTTTTCTACGTATTTCTCTGTGCCATCTCCTCTCATGGATTAGGGCTTGTTTGTAAAATATAAAATATTAAAAAAAAACATTTTTTGACTTGAGATGTAACACCTATAACCCAACCATCAACGTATCTCTCTCTCTCTCTCTCTCTCTCTCTCTCTCTCTCTCTCTCTCTCTCACCCACATACGCACACAATCACACCACACACACATATGCACGTGTACGTTAGCGAGTACAATAGGGTCCCCTATCTCCAAGCGCAACAATATTCATTCTGATTAAATGAAGCCTTGCAAGGATCTTTTTTTAACATTCTCTCTCTCTCTCTCTCTCTCTCTCTCTCTCTCTCTCTCTCTCTCTCTCTCTCTCTCTCTCTGCGCGCACACACACCCATTACTAAAACACATACACACACACATATATACATATATAATATACAATATAATGTGTATATATATATACTCTAAGTGAAGTAGTCAAATTTGGTACTAAAATAATCATGGGAGAAAATATGACCAAATTCCAGTATTTCCACGGGCACTGATTAGTTTATCCAGTGAATGATTCCAGATTTTCCCTCAATTATTTAGGCATTGAGAAAAACCTGTTTTATTTGGAGACAAGATTATCATTTTACTTCTCATCTTCCTCATCTATTGCCTCAATCCCTCTCGCCATTACCTCCATTCCATCAATCCTATTAGCGCATTCACTAAGACTCTGAGAGGGATATATATCTCAAGCCTCCAAATTAAAGTTTTAATGAATATAATCTGCGCTCTGACTTGCGATAGCAGTATTGCAACATTCCTTTGATTTAAAATGACAAGTTTTCTTTTGGTTTTCATATCTCTTCTTAAAGTTAAGTGAGTAAACTTATGTTCTTACGCGTATATTCTACGAGCGCATCACGAGTGAACAACACCAAATTTGTATTCAATTGATAATGGAAGCTTGCGTCCAAAAAGTGCACGTCGCTGAGATGTGGCATGACAGTAAATCACACAGAAAACGGGACTGTCAATTGTATCGAGATATCACACATTCCCTCCCCCAACCCCTCCCTCCACAGCCAAAACAACACCCCCGCCCCCTTATCGTCTACCTATATCATCCAAGAAAAACAAAGCAAAAAACAAAGAACTGGAGAGTGATGGACAAATGGAGTTCACGGTGACAATTGGATTAAATTTGAAGCATCGACATTTCGCGCCGTAAAAGAGAAATTGCGTCATCAATATTTATGTAACGGATGCGGGAAGATTAAGTTTGGGGAAGAGCGTCGGGTGGCGGTAACCTCATCGCCAGGAGGGTGATCGTGATGAATTTGGCAAGAGTAGCCATAGACGTGATGATGATGATGATGATGATGATGAAGGCGATGATGTTGACTGTGATGACGGCCAGCAATGATCCTCTGCGGTGGCCAATTCCGTTCTATTGGGTCGAAACAGAAGGCTCTCAAGAGAAGACAAAAGGGAAAGCGAATGGAAATGATTTCATCTCTCTCTCTCTCTCTCTCTCTCTCTCTCTCTCTCTCTCTCTCTCTCTCTCTCCCTATTGTACTGCAACGCCATATAGGACGGAGGTGCAGTACTGTGGGTTATCGGATCGGAGCGGCGGGTTCCATCTCGTGGGAAGACTGGAAAGACACTCTCCTCTTGTCTATCACGGGAGTCTGTTTCTCTGTCAATGTCCGTGAACTAAACTACTTACACATTCAGGAGTACACCTTGGAAAGTGATTGATGACTTTTTTTTTGTTTGCGTTTATAATATTATTCATACCATGAGAACAATTACTAAATATTTACAATTAAAATTATGAAAATGGAGAAAAGAGTGAGTGAATACCCTTCAATACATCTCCGTGGAAAGAATGCGTTCAGTCTAATACAATGTCAGGAAGTATATACTCTTCTATACACCTAAAAGTATGCATTACCTTGAATACAATCTAATAGCTACGATTCACTTTCATATATACATCAAGAGCATATATACCCTTATATACCTAAAACCATGCATTACCTCTAATACACTCTAACAGCTAGCATTCACTCTACTGTGTTCGTATATTTCAAGAGCAAATATATGCCCTTACATACAGCTAAAAGCATGCATTACCTCTAATACACTCTAATAGCTGGTATTCACTCTATTGTACTCGCATATTTCAAGAGCTAATATATGCCCTTACATACAGCTAAAAGCATGCATTACCTCTGATACACTCTAATAGCTGGTATTCACTCTATTGTACTCGCATATTTCAAGAGCTACATATATGCCCTTACATACACCTAAAAGCATGCATTACCTCTAATACACTCTAATAGCTGGTATTCACTCTATTGTACTCGCATATTTCAAGAGTAAATATATGTCCTTACATGCACCTAAAAGCATGCAATACCTCTAATACACTAATAATTAGTATTCACTCTAACGCGCGTACAAGGAGCAGATGCATAACCTGACTACTGTGGAACGAACACACGCTTTAATATACACACAGACAGCAGACGCATACGCTTCAATCATCCTTGAGAAGGAAGAAACAATACTAAAGCTTAAAAGCATCCTAAAGTAGCAAGGCCTCACCGTGGAAAAGCGAAGGATGAGAAGGATATGGAACAGACCTCCTGATGATTGCTACGTGAGGTGAACATGACCGTCATCCTCATATCCTAGGCAACATCAACACGACCACGCGGAAGAGCAACACCTGCCCCTGAAATTAGAAAAATCGATCAACGTGAAGCCTACTACACCCAAGGTCACCATCTCTCTCTCTCTCTCCCAAAATCTTATGGTGGAGTTTCTCTCTCTCTCTCTCTCTCTCTCTCTCTCTCTCTCTCTCTCTCTCTCTCTCTCACGCAACATTTTCAAGATAGTATTTTGGTGGAGTCTCTCTCTCCCTCTCTCAATATTTTTAAGATAGTCTTTTGGTGGGGTCTCTCTCTCTCTCTCTCTCTCTCTCTCTCTCAATAGTTTTACGATACTCTTTTGGTGAAGCTGGAGTCTCTCTCTCTCACTCTCTCTCACGCACACACACAGATAGTCTTTTGGTGGGGTCTCTCTCTCTCTCTCTCTCAATATTTTTACGATAATCTTTTGGTGAAGCTGGAGTCTCTCTCTCTCACTCTCTCTCACGCACACACACACGCGCACACGATATTGTTAGTCTTTAGGTGGAATCTCTCTCTCTCTCTCTCTCTAGAATTCGCTCTTTATTTACGATAAACTTTTTGGTTGTGTTGGATGAATCCTCTCTTACTTTAAACCAGCGCCCGTTAGGTTTTCAGATTCTCAAAATGTATTCCCTACCACGAGTTTAAATGCACTTGGGCGTGCACAGAAGATAATAAAAAAACATTTCCCTGATGGCTCGCATTTAAATTCTAAGGTGATATGATGTGAGAACTAGATGAGAATATAAAAAAAAAAGTGAGGCGAGAATGAATCTTGTAAAAAAAAAAAAAAAAAAAAAGAGGGCAAGTTTTCTGTGACATGCCATTTCTCTTTCTTTAACTTTTCTTTAACTATTAATGATATATATATATATATATATATATATATATATATATATATATATATATATATATATATATATATATATATATACACACACAGACATACACAGACAAGCGTGAGAGTCCGCGAGAGGAGAAAGTGGTAACATAAAACTAAGACGGTGCAGTGAAGCCTGATAAAACGAACTCTTACAGCCAATTAAAAATAATGGATCAAAGCAGAATAAAGCGAAACCGACGAGTCATTAATAGGTGGGACCTGTCCCATTCTTTGCTTTCTCTCTTTTTCTCCTTTCATCAAAACCAGCGTAATCATGGATAGGCAAAAAAAAGAAAAAAAAAAAAAAGGCAGAATAAACATGACAGAGTCTGGAGCACAAGAGTGTCCAGAAAGTTAAATGTAGACAATAAACAAAAAGAAGCGGAGAAGTAGGTCAGGCTTTTCAGGAAAGGAAAATAATAATGTGGTTGCTGAACGCTCCAGACGAAAATCCAGTTACTGAAAGGATTAGGATAGAGCGTGTGAAGAGCAGGAGGAGTTGGAAATGCAGAGATACTGTGGTTTGAAGTACTGCATGAAGCTACGAGATCCTCAGTTTAGTCAAATACTGAGCGTTTCTGAGAAATCTCGTTTCTTCACAGAGATATAAAACGCCTAAAGATGACATTGCTGGTAAAGCTTACAATGGAGTGTAATGAAGAATAATATACCTGCTTAGCATTGGAACTGTTGCAGGGATAATATAATGAAATTTACCATCCTATAAAAAAAATCAGTAAATATAATGGTATGTCACTGAGGAATTTACTTGTTCAATAATGCAGCTCTTGCAATGGTTATAGTAAAGGAGGTACTGTAATGCATCTTAATATAGTACAACAGAATGTAAAGAAAAAAAATTTTAGGCAAAAAAAAATAAATATAATTTTACGCTACTGAAGAGCTTACTTGTTCAACAATCTCTTACAATGGTTAGCGTAACGAAGGTAATCCTTCTCAATACGACAAAATGACCAGTGTTTGCGATACAGATCGGATTAACGATTGCTTCTCAGAAGCGAAGGTTTTAAAGGCAGGGAAATGTCGGCAGCTCTTATATACTTCTTGCGATTCTATAAATGCATTAGATTTAGTTTTTTTTTTATGATTCGTTAAGTTTTTTTTTCCAGAGCAGCATCTGCTTATTGATAACTGGAAGTGGAAAATAGATAATAAATGTCTTTTTTTTTCAGGAGGGAAATCTGCATGACCTTCACGCTGCAAAAGGAAGAACATCCAACATGCAATAATATTCAATGATGACAAATGCAATACCGTGTGATGACAGTAATGATGTCGACCATGACTTTGTCGACATGTCCAGCAAACTAAAGTGATCCAACTGACAGAGTCTGTTCACTTTTTCAAGAGAACAGTTGGCAGATGTGGTCATTAGGATAGTGCTTCGTCTGGTGACTTTCCCTTCCTCTGGCCTCCATGGCTCTGAAATTCTACTTCATGTAGAAAATTGGGCTTGATCCAAAAGGAAAGGAAAGACTCTGTCAATAGAAAGAATTTATGGCAGACGGATACAGATGAACATTATTATTATTATTATTATTATTATTATTATTATTATTATTATTATTATTATCATTAGTAGTAGTAGTAGTAGTAGTAGTAGTAGTAGTAGTAGTAGTAGTAGTAGTAGTAGTAGTAGCAGTAGTAGTGGTATCCAGAACATGAACCCTATTCATATGGAACAAACCCAAAGGGGTCAATGACTTGAAATTCAAGCTTCCAAAGAATATGGTGTTCATTTGAAAGAAGTAACAGAAGGGAAAGGGATATACAAACAGAAGAGATCAGCTGTTTGAAAAGAAAAATAAATAAAAAAATAATAAAAAAGTAAATAGATAAAAATGTAGGTAAATTATTAAGATACAAGGACATGTTTATATCTTTGTGGAAGAGAAGAAAAAAGTATCAACAGACAACTATTAGGAGAGAAAAAAAAATGAAAAATTACTTACCATATTATAAAATTACAGCAACAACCATGACGATCCGGAGATTAAATAACGTCAATATAAAGATAATATTCAGGGGAGACACGGCGGCAAACCTTACACTGAAAAAAACCAGTCAACAAAAGCAGCTATCCAAACATCACAAGAGCAAAAGAGAGATTCGGTGCCCTTGCTGGCGTTGTGTGAACCTTACCAAATGTAACCTTTCACAATTTTTTTTTTTTTATCTGAGCCCTACGAGCATCACACAACTAGATGACTCATGGCCCAAACCACTTTTACGATATTCAGTCATCATTTTCGGAGAAGACGATGCCCCTACAGTCATCTTTGTCAGCCAGTTAATCAGCTGATCAAATTTTAAGGTTCTTTGCAGCGTGCCTTCGGCCCCTAGCTGCAACCTCTTTTGTTCCCTTTACTGTACCTCCTTTCATATTCTCTTTCTTCCATCTTGCCCTCCGCCCTCGCCTAACAATGCAACTGCAAGGTTGTCTTCCTGTTACACCTTTCAAACCATTTTACTGTCAATTTCCGTTTCAGCGCTGAATGACCTCATA
>NC_089751.1:48278116-48283116 GCF_040412425.1 Macrobrachium rosenbergii | reverse complement strand
TCAATTTACGTATAATTCACAAAGTCAATCGGATTTGACGTCTATGTCTTCGTATCTTGGATAGTGGCAGAAATATTTTATGAAATCTCGAGCGAGGTCTGTAACTTTGTGCAAATTTAACGGAGAAAGATGAGAAGTGAATGTTTCGTTCAAAAAATTGGAATATGAAATGAAAAACAAATCTTTCCCATGAAAAAAAAAAGAGGAACTGTATACTGGCTATAGCCCACGCGCTTATGCATGAAAAGCCTATACAATACATTACATATGTAAGTAAATTTATTCCCGAGTTCAATCTTCTCCCTTTGGCATGAAGTCATAGATATTCGAACGTAAAAAAAATGAAAAATTTCCTGTCAAGTTCAAGCCATCATAGCCTGCCCAGAGGTAAAAGTGTTCCCTTATTACATGCTTTCAACCTTATTACACTTGTAACTTTCCTACGTGACTGTATCAGTAACAAGCTCAGATACCTCTGAGCAATTATCACATTTTATGACAGTTAAGTTATGAATTTACCTGTTAATCAAAAATTTACCTGTTGGTAAAAATGTTCCCCTTGCCAAAACGTCCTGCGGGCATTCGCCGCCAAAAGGATGTATATGGAAAAGAAATCTCTAAGCAATATGGCTGTCTTATAATCATTCAATCGTAAAATTTCCATTAACAAACACACCGTCATTAAGAAGTAAACACCTTCAGGAAAAAAAATCTATAACTTCAAGTTGCAGTAAACCTGGACAATGTCCACTTTTGGTGCCAGCATTATATATATATATATATATATATATATATATATATATATATATATATATATATATATATATATATATAATATATATATATATATATATATATATATATATATATAGAAATATATATAGAGAGATATTTATATATATATATATATATATTGTATATATATACATATATATTATAATCATTTATTCACAAACTTACCTATCCACAATCCCATATCTGCTACTACCACTACCTTGCACGCATGCGCTGTCATAATAAATAATTAAAAGATAAAAAAAAAAAATCCCAAAAATCGGGTTTCGGGTCACACAAAATAACCCCTGAGCGGCTTATATCACTGTCAGGTGGTTTCCGTAGTGTGAGAGGGGACATTTACCTGGGCGTCAGGTTTCGATCCTTATCTTTTCCATTCCAATTACACAGGTGGCGCTGGTGCATCGATTGCGAGGGAATTCTAGCTGAGGGTCGAGATGTATTTATAGAAAGGCCGTTTTCTTTCGGCCGTATATTCCTCCCCTTTGAAAAAGTCTCTAGGGTTTCTCTTCCGTATTCGAGGGAAGATTGAGGCCGTTGCTTTTTGGTAATATTGATCATAATAATTAGGGTTAGCATAATAATAATAATAATAATAATAATAATAATAATAATAATAATAATAATAATAATAATACGAAGGAAGAAGGCCCTCTTGGAGGCAAGTTTTGTCGAATAAAATGCGAATAAAATCGCATTTTATTTGTCGAATAAAATGCGAATTGAATACTGAGTTTTCTCAATTCTTCTAATAATACTGACGTGCAGGAAAAATTGAGAAAACTCAGTATAAATGAATTGAGAAAACTCAGTATAAAATCAATTCGCAAAATGCAGCCATTTTATTCAACAAAATAATAATAATAATAATAATAATATTTCTATGTGTTGGAAATTTTATTACCTGGATTCGCTGCTACTCACAGTAACTATAAGAATAACGATAATGACGTTATTCGTGGTCCACGGGTTAGAACGCTCACCTCAACAGCTACATATCGATTTCCGATCAAGGCCAGACAATTTAGCCCCATCCCGCTAACAGCCATTGCGTCTCTGTTGACATAACAAATGAATCATGCACGGATGGTTAGTCTACTGTGTTGAGTTGTAACCGTGGTAGAAAGAAGCATGGGGCTAGCAACCTCATCCCAAAAAATCTTTCTCAAAACCTGAGGAGTAACACCCACTGGAAAAATGCGTATGGTGGAATAGAAAGTAAACGAGTAAAAATTGCGCCGAAAAGTTTCTTTAGCGCAATCGAGTTTTCTGTACAGCGTATAATGCTGTATGAGCCGCGGCCAATGAATCTTTAACCACGGCCCAGTGTGCCCTGTCCTGTATCGTTGCCAGAAGCACGATTATGGCTAATTTTAACCTTAAATAAAATTAAAACTACTGAGGCTAGAGGACTGCAATTTGGTAGGTTTGATGATTGGAGGGTGGATGATCAACACACCAATTTGCAGCCCTCTAGCCTCAGTAGTTTTTAAGATCTGAGGGCAGACGAACAGACAAAGCCGGCACAATAGTTTTCTTTTACAGAAAACTAAAACGATAACTCCTTGCCATTTCAACTTTTCTGTCTCTCCAACTGCCCCGTAACTGATTTATAGCGGATTGCCAAGATTCCAATTTGCTAATGGGTAATCTCCAGGGATTTTTGTTGTTTGCCGAACACTTCCTCTTCTACTCCTAATCCGCGTTGGTAATCTTGCCAACCTGTTGAATTGCTGGTTGCCGCTTAATGCTTACTATTATGAGTGTAACGTATTTGTACATTTACTTGTTATCTTATTTTAAGTGTTTCGTTTTACATAAGGTTTTCCGGATAACTGTATAATTTACTTAGTTTCCTGTTTAATCTTAATTTTCTCTCTTAATCTGAAAACAGTTATGATACAAGAGTTCAATGTTTCTTTTGCTAAGAATAAATGAAATTCAGAACTGTCCTTTTTTTTTTTTGTAATTGATAACTGATTCAAGGACCAACAATACATCCTTGGCTAACTCAGCCTTGAAGGAAGCAGAACTGGACCAACTAATGTACGCCAATTTTCCCTTTGAATGGGTGGCACCAGAGGGTTGTACCCTCCCTCTTTATCCAAAGTATTTCAGGGAAGAAGGTACCCATTTACAACTGAGAGGATTGGTGGGCGGTAGGTCAGGAACGACTCATGGGCCTGGCAAACATGAACAAAGCACTTCACCACTCAACCCGTGTATATAAGTCAGGGGACGGAGTGGCCATATCCCTACTCTCTCTCTCTCTCTCTCTCTCTCTCTCTCTCTCTCTCTCTCTCTCTCTGAAAAGTGCTAGACACTCAATTTCCAACAAGTCTTTGGAATGGTGCTGATTGCTCCATATGCGATGTAAACTTGACATCTCAAGAAGCACAGCATTACGAAAATAACATAAAGATGGAAACCTCAAGAGTCGACGTTTTCAAGATGATAAAGAAAGGAAATCTAAAGAAACAACCCACACTGTCATGGAAATCATATAACCTCGTGGACATGATGGAACGGAAACATTATGAAATAATACCAAGATAAATACCTCAAGAACATGAAAGGAATTTGCATTGTCACGGGAAGGACACAAAGACTGAAACCTCAAGAAATCAAGAGATTACAGTCTTACGAAAATTGGATCAATACAAAAACATCAGGAAATTTTACAAATTTATAGGAATCATGGAAAGATGAAAATTTGCTGAACTTAAGTTTCCAAGGAAATAATAGAGATGGAAATCTCAAGAACTGATCTTTTCGTGGAAATGAAGTAAAAATGGATGTCCCGGGAACTGACATTGTCATGGTAATGATAACATTATTTTTCCCGTTGTAAGATGATGATTCTGGGTGGGAGTGGTCGAACAAACGCCGGACTTTTTATATCCGGTCATGCGATTCCGCATGATTGCATAAATCACTTCTGCTCCTCTCTCTCTCTCTCTCTAAAATCTTATTCATTTGTGGGTTATTAGGTACCGTGTTTTTTTTTCACTGTAAATTTATGTTTATGTTTGACGATCAGTCTACTTACATTCCTTCTGTCTCATTGTATTACCGTCGATCTGTTATCTTACTGATTTATGATCTACATTTTTATGATGTAAAAGTTCATGTTTTCTCTCTCTCTTTCTCTCGCTCTCTCTTTCTCAAATAAAATTAACCTTACTGCATATTTGGCTCTACTCTTTATTAACCATAGATACAGCTGTAAACGTTGTATATAAATTTCTATTGATTTACGTCCACTCTCTCTCTCTCTCTTTAAGTAAACCATTTTGCACAGAGAGAGAGAGAGAGAGAGAGAGAGAGAGAGAGAGAGAGAGAGAGAGAGAGAGAGAGATTGTTTAAAACGCAGAGAGTGAGTGATTTCGAAAGGGAATTGAGAGTCAGCTAATTAATTATCTCTGCTCTTCATTCTCCATCGATGCAACTTTTCCCACTGATTTACATCCAGCTCCAACGAGGTGATCCTCACCTCTCAACCGTTATCTGATCCTCTCTCTCTCTCTCTCTCTCTCTCTCTCTCTCTCTCTCTCTCTCTCTCTCCTGCCGAACTACTTTTAATTACGAACACCCACAAACATATGTCTCTTGTTACCAAAGCATGGCAACACACAGAACGAACCCCGTTTAATCATCAGCCTCCTCCATTCGGCGTCTGAACAACACAAACGATGTAAGCTGCTCAATAACTTTTGATCGAATTCCCGCTGCTTTTTCCGAAGCTCTGCTCGATCTGTTGTTGTGTGGGCGCACATATCTGTGCGCGGTTAACTGATCGTTTTTCATTTGCGTTTGGTGTTGTTATTTTAGGGTTTACTTCTGTGTGTGTGTGTGTGTGTGTGTGTATATATATATATATATATGTATATATATATATATATATATATATATATATATATATATATATATATATATATATATACACATATTTATATATATTTATATTATATATATATATATATATATATATATATATATATATATATATATATATATACATATATATATATATATATATATATATATATATATATATATATATATATATATATATACACACAATATTAACTACCTCATACAACTACGTAAGAGGCTCATCAACAGTACAATAGACACTCCTACAAACACTGGTCCTTCCATCTCATCTTGCACGCGATTTGGCGCTTTTCCTTTCCATTTACTTT
>NC_089751.1:48250616-48273116 GCF_040412425.1 Macrobrachium rosenbergii | reverse complement strand
ATAGAACAGGACTCTGTTCTGAACTAAGAGTTTTTGCGCATAGATTTCATTACCAACACATGGGACTTCAGTTCTAAATTCAACTCATTTAAAGTTGCGAAATGTCAGGTTTTCCAGAGCGATTTTTTTGTTTACAGGCAATTAAATTCCAGGAAAACTATTATTTAAAGCGAGACAACATTCATATGTAAACATAAAAAAAATAATTTGTAATCTGTTCAAAGTACCTGTGGTTTGAAGAACAAAATATCATTATTTAAACTGAACTTTAGATCGAGACAATGTATGAGCATCGGGTGCAAGAATAAATTATAAACATGATCTGTAACGAAAACAATACAATATAAACTGGAATATAAGAAACAAGAAATAATAAAAAAATGATAAAAAATAATAAATAACTGATGACCTGAGCACCTTCAAATCATAGTAAAGCTTTCAATAAGGTGGCCATATACATCATAAATCTCGAAATTCTACAAAAAATAAATAATCGTACCTATCCAGCGTCAATTTGTTTCCGGTTGTCTGCACTCTGCGAGTACCAACTGGTGAAGACAGCGATTTCCCCCATCTCTTCCCCTCCAGCTCCCCCTCCCCAAACCGACAACCCACATCTAGGTAAAGATATTCTAAATAGGTCAGGATAAGGTTTCAAAGACAGAAGTCGATTCTTAGTAAAATTACTCAAAATACACCCAAGCCATCTTTGTCAACACTCGAGCAGGACAGCCTTAAACAACTATTAACTGAATCTTAGGTCGGTTAAAGAAGCAAAACACCAACAACAAATGAATGAAGAGAAATTAAAAACTTTCAGGAACTCCGTTGCCTATGGAGAACGGTCATTTTAATCACATCAGCGATGCGTCCATCGATGTGACATCTGTTCTGCGGGTCCGAGTAGGCCCGCCATATTGACTTCACTCTAAAGTTGTCTGTATGTGTATGCGTGTGCCTGGTTGAACTAGCAGGTGTGTGTGTGTGTGTGTGAGAGAGAGAGAGAGAGAGAGAGAGAGAATCTTTACAGACAAGTATATATTTGAGAGAGAGAGAGAGAGAGAGAGAGAGAGAGAGAGAGAGAGAGAGAGAGAGAGCGAGTCTTGAAACACGAGAGAGAGAGAGAGAGAGAGAGAGAGAGAGAGAGAGAGAGAGAGAGAGAGATCTTTTACACACAAGTATATATTTGAGAGAGAAAAGAAAGAAAGCAGAGAGAGTCTTTACACACACGTAGAGAGAGAGAGAGAGAGAGAGAGAGAGAGAGAGAGAGAGAGAGAGAGAGAGAGAGAATCTTTACAGACAAGTATATATTTGAGAGACAAAGAGAGAGAGAGAGAGAGAGAGAGAGAGAGAGAGAGAGAGAGAGAGAGAGAGAGAGAGAGAGAGTCTTTGCAAACACGGAGAGAGAGAGAGAGAGAGAGAGAGAGAGAGAGAGAGAGAGAGAGAGATCTTTACACACAAGTATATATTTGAGAGAGAAAAAGAGAGAAAGCGTGAGAGAGAGTCTTTACACACACGTAGAGAGAGAGAGAGAGAGAGAGAGAGAGAGAGAGAGAGAGAGAGAGAGAGAGAGAGAGAGAGTCTTTACAGACAAGTATATATTTGAGAGAGAAAGAGAGAGCGAGAGAGAGAGAGAGTCTTTACACACACGTAGAGAGAGAGAGAGAGAGAGAGAGAGAGAGAGAGAGAGAGAGAGAGAGAGAGAGACTGCCCACTCACATAGGCTGAACACGTTTGTATGAGGGTAGGGGCAGGGAAGAGAATGCTTTTTACATATACAGATGTTTTTATGAGACAGAGAGAGACTGACCATTCACAGATACATACTGTATGACAGAGAGTAAGTAAGATTCTTCTTCATGCACTTAATTACGTCTCAGACATTTCAAGACTAAAAGAAAAAGTACACACTGTAAGGCGAATCGAATCAGATTTCGAAAATGCATTGAGACCTTGAAGGCTGCCTTTGATATGTAACGCCAGAATTAAACAAACAAACATACAAAGACAGCTCAAATACACCGCCAGCATGTTGCTTTACATGCAATACTATTCTAGGTAAGAGTAGGTGAAAGACTCTCGATGGAGCAATGAGCACGGTATATAAATGTGAAATCTACCGGTCACACTTGCCAAATCTTTGGAAATGCAATGGATGCTCATCATCTCCAATTCTTAAAACTTTTTGGCAGCGATTTCCACTGAAAACGGGATGAAGAATTCTGATTGTTGAATTCCAACAACGAGCTTCGAACTCGCGTCGAGGAGATAAAAATGCTTTCAGTACTTCACCACTGCGGCCCTCCCTGGCTAGGGATATGGGTGTTCCATTTGGGAAACGGGTTTCAAGTCCAGATTACCCCATATGCGTCCTGTATAAACAATGTATTTTGAATGACATGGCGTTTCGCGCAACACCTCTACAGAAATATCTTTCAAAGCTACATAGGGGCTTTTATGACATCACAAAAAAAACAAAAACAAAAAAGCTTCTGCATCTGTGCTGCCTGTGATCACATTGCATTACTGAGACTTGGAAAGCTGGTCTTCTGTTGCGAAAGCTTGGTGATCAACGGATGATCCGAACGACAATCAGTTATTTATCGGAATAAGGAAGGACTAACATCGTTTTAGATAATATAAATCCTTAAGGTAGATATTAATGTAATATTTTGCATAGACATTCAAAGAAAAGGCCAATATCCTCTTGCCCTGATTAATAAGCATAGTGTGCCAAATGAGCAAATATGCGTATCATCTTCATTATTCAACAAAAATCCTTAAAATTCTGCTATTAAGTGCTTTCATGAACGCCTTCCTAGTTGACATCCAGATTTATTTTTGAAACAAATCTTGTATCGATTCCACAGAAAGTTTGCCTCCCATTACTTTTTTACAGGTGCTAATTTAAAAATTACTCCAAACCGCTCTTGGATTCAGTGCGTTTATCACTTACGTGACAACGTACTAGAGACTCTGGTTCCGGAATTCTTTTCGTCTTCCGTGCTCCAGACTAGTAAGCCTCCTTCAACAGTATGGCTTCAGTATGCTGAGCTAGTGATGTACTGTATTGCCTCTTAGAACACCGAGCAATATTTGGGCTTTCTGGTTTATATCCATAAATATATAGATGCTCAAACAATCTCTTACTCTCGCGTGAAATCAATACCAGTTGAATGACACCCAAAGATGTAACTGCCTAAAATACCGAAGTTATATTTGGGAACAGAGAAAAGCAGTATATATAGTTAGTGGTCCCAAACGTGCACCTGACGAAACAACAATGGGTTACTGAAATGAGTCCCACCACGACAATTTAGCAAATAATAACGTCACCAGCGAAAGTGCTGTGCCATGCAGTTCTAACTATTACAAGTGATTCTACTTAATATCGATATCCTTTTATATTTCAAAACCAAATAAAAATGCCTGAATTCTATATATATATATATATATATATATATATATATATATATATATATATATATATATATGTGTGTGTGTGTGTGTGTGTATGTATGAAGCCAAGCGCTGGGACCTACGAGGCCATTCAGCGCTGAGAGTGAAATTGAGAGTAGAAAGGTTTGAAAGGTGCAACGGGATGAAAACCTTCCAGTTGTACTAGGATACAATTAGATCAACCAGTGTCCTCCATGTTACCTGATTGCTGAGTTTGTAACACTTGGTTATTTATGATAGCTTATACCCAAAGGGAATTTTATGAGTCAAGTACATCTGCCTTCGCCAAGATTAGGACTCGTGCCTTTTGGGTTTGATAGAGTAGAAACATGGACTTACCCATTCAGCTATCAACAGATATGTACTGTAATTTGATTTCGACTCTGCAGTACATTTTCCTGTCCACTTCATATTCTGTAAATAGAATCAGAATTAAACCATCTCCACTATGAGAGCTGATTGCTATGTTTTTTAGTTCCTCATTGGACGGATGGGTACCGTTCCTAGCTAGCACTCTGCTGGTCCCGCGTTCAATTCTCCGACCGACCAATGAAGAATTAGAGGAATTTATTTCTGGTGATAGAAATTCATTTCTTGCTATAACGTGGTTCGGATTCCACAATAGGCTGTAGGTCCCATTGCTAGGTAACCAATTGGTTCTTAGCCACGTAAAATAAATCTAGTCCTTCGGGCCAGCCCTAGGAGAGCTGTTGATCAGCTCAGTGGTCTGGTTAAACTAAGGTATACTTACTTACTTTGTAACGCTTGGCTAATTACGAAAGTTCTATCACTTACATATACCCATGGTCTAGCAGACCAGACCAGTGCACAACAAATAGATGGACTGATGCCGACTGTGTCTTAGAATGGTTCAAACACAGTGCGTCACATGTTAAGCCATCTTAACGAGACAAACACATTCTAATCTTAGATGAACATCACACACTTAAAATGCAAGCTGCTACTGATACTGCAAGAGAGAATGGCATCATTATGGTGACTTACACTTTAAACGTAAAGGGTAAACTGTAGCCTCTCGAAGTTTATTTTCTCAGTTCCCAGAAAGTAGTTTGCAGTTTAACAACGGCTGGGAATCGACCAGTATGAAATTGTAACATCTGCAATTGCATTCGGCAAAACAGCCTCCAGTGAAAAGGGTTATTAATGGTTTCAGACAACAGGCTTGTGGATATTTAATCGAGATATCATTTCAGACCAAGATTTCTCAGCAGCAGTATGAAAAGAAGAATTCCTCGAGACCAGGAGAGAGTTTTTTTTTCCACACACCCCCATCTTGAATATTTTGACATGTAAAAAATTTCCCTCCTGAGTAACTGGCCCCAATGATGAGGCGGAATGCCCAGCTTCAAATTTTCATCTACATTATATTTACACCAACACAGAATTATGATAAACATATACAAAATACAGCAAAAATAAACCATGCTTCAGAGTTGCAGGGCAAAAGCTTTTTTTTTCTTCTCGTGTGTGATGCAACATAAGGTTTTTACATAAGGGGTCTTGTTACCAACTCTCTCCTGCCTACACAGAAAGCTCACCAGCATCGCGTCTAATCACCCTTCATACACGGAGATAATCAGATATATATATATATATATATATATATATATATATATATATATATATATATATATATATATATATATATATATATGTATATATACTGTATATTCTGTGTATATATATATATATATATATATATATATATATATATATGTATGTATGTATGTATGTATATATTAGTTAAATAGACATAATAATTCATCTCCTCTCTCTCTCTCTCTCTCTCTCTCTCTCTCTCTCTCTCTCTCTCTCTCTCTCGATAAGTGAATGACGTGCAATAATACCGAAGTGTAATACGATCTCATATACAATACGTTAAGATATCAAATCAGTATTACAACAGCCTCAAACTCACTTCACTCTTAGTACACACTCGAAATACCTGGAAGTGGCCAATAAGACTATTGACTTAACAGAAATGTCTTCGAGCGCGTTAAATGACTTTTCTCCTTCTGAACACCTTACTTAAGGTTCAGAATTTAGCGGTGGTGACGAATTGCCTTTGAAGGGGCGTTAAAGAAATTTTGCTTTTCTGTATACGAAAAATAAAGCTCATAATCTGGCTGTATTGTTTTTATTTTCTGTATTTGGCTACCACAGTTAAATCACAAGAACATTCGAGGGCTCGACCTAATATTGACAAATGAGAAACATCAATAACTGGCCGTAATGCAGTATATTGAAATCAATTACGGATATACAGTTGCATGTGAAAAGACGACTGTATTCTGCTGTTGATTCTAATGCCGTATTTTTCACAACTGGAAGTCGTCTTTCTGTTTGCAACAGTAGTACAACTTTCATACCATAATAGACTACATATTGAGGAAGTATTTTCAACGTAAAAAGGCATAAGATGTACTGAACATAATTTTCATACTTCGTGGGATAGCTTTTATTTCAGTTTCTTCGACAGTAAAAGTAGTCAGTATTACAGATTTTCGTCTATACATACATACATGTGTATATGGATTTTTGTGTGCGTACATATGTATTATTAGCCTATGACATATATGTATAACTGAAAGGCCCACATTTTACATATGCATATGTAAGTACGTAATATGTATACAAGGGTACTATTCATGTCATCATTCATCCTGACTTCCTTGGTCCTTTCAGCATTAAATAAATGAATCAATAAATCAATAAAATAATATATATATATATTATATATATATATATATATATATATATATATATATATATATATATATATATATATATATATATATATATATATGAGGAGTGATCCTTGAGGCTAAACGAATCCTGAAATAAAAATTAATGACGAAATAGATGTGTCCTCATATTAAAACAATTAAGATTTTGGAAAGACAAGGAAGAGGAATTAAAGGATAATTTTAAAAACAAAGTGAAAATATAAGGGTAAGGAATTATGAAAACATGAATTGAAAAGAAACAATAGAAATGAGTATTGAAATTGATGGCATGAAATATTCTAGTCAATTCTAGATGCCCGAATTTAAGTGAGAGCGGCAGGGAGGAATCAGGGGCTTCGCAAAAGCTTTAAAGTTGAAGATAAGGTTCAAGAGGAGAAGAGGACAAGAATATAGAACTGAATAATATTTATAAGCTGAATAATATCAACGTCAAATATGAATGAACAGGTTAACTGTATGTGGACTTGAATACACATGGATATACTCTAAACAAGATGACTGAGTGGCCTAAGTCGACTGCTTATCGTTGTATCCAAACCAAAAACCCAGGTTCGAACCTGGGCTGGGCCAAGTGCGCTTATCAATAATTTCCCTTGAGTGAAAGTTATTCCCAAAGCATAGTGAATTCGCTAGTAAACGACTTTTGGCTCTTTATACTTGTGAATATACTGTAAAAGTCACTTGTGAATAAGTAGCGAGAATTCATGCATTCAGAGGTGCGGTATAGCCGTTAATCTTAAAAATATGCACAATTGACCACCTTCATGTTCATTACTCACGAACTACATGGATTGTAATATGGGTTTCTGTCCAAGTATATTAACTGAACCTTTGTAACTTGAAAAATTATTAATGAAAAACTCTCTCTCTCTCTCTCTCTCTCTCTCTCTCTCTCTCTCTCTCTCTCTCTCTCTCTCTCTCTCATATGAAAGGAATCATGTACCCTGTTTAGTAACACTATAAAAGAAAACTTCCTAGAAATTTTCATAACAAATATTAGTGACATTGTTAAAACTTATGATCAAATAAAAGTTTTGAAGATATTCTCTCTCACCCTCTCTCTCGCTTTCACTTTAATTCTTATTAAAGAATTAAAAAAAAATTTACATTTAAATGAAAAACGTTCAGAGACCTGTCATTTTAAAGTAGGCATTAATTTGAAAAAAAAAACGGAAATCTATAAACCTTGTAAATATAACTGCCATTCATTCCGGCAGATTGATTGCTCTTACATTGGATGGGCGTTGTTATCCCCTGTGACGACCTGACCTAAGGTTCAAAGTTCCATACCCATTCCGTCAGCGGAATTCACTCTGACGCCAGCAGCGGGTCACGTATTGATTGTGGACCCAAGTTATAAATCATATTTTGACCTTAATCCACAGTTTAGGAATTTAGACATGAAATGAATGGACTTTCGATGGCACCTACGAAGACTCTCTCTCCCCTCAAGTGTATTACGTTCAACGCATAACGAAATAAGTAACAATTTGTACGTGGATAGTATGTACACCTACATTTTACTTTCAAACTATTTTCACAATTCCTGTTTAAAACTGACGTAAAATACATAACTGCAACTTCTATACCTGGCTACTGTACATTAGCAATGCCGCCTATACTCCATTAAAAGATAAATATTGCTCGATCTATGAATGATAATTTGAAACAGAGCAATATGAAAGGAGGTACAGTAAAAGGAACGAAAGGGGTTGCAGCTAGGGGCCGAAGGCACGCTGCAAAGAGCCTTAAGTAATACCAACAGTGCGCCGCATGAAGTGCACTGATGGCACTACCCTCCCCCCACGGCCCCTACGGGACAAAGGGAGATTAACGAGCTTAATTTTTTTTTTTTTTTAGACTGCCGCAAATTAACACAACAGACATGTCCCGTGTATAGAAGGTCAGAGAGACCACTCATTCCATTTGCATAGCTGCAATCCGTCGTAACGGCGCAGCTGAATGCTCTGACCGCGGGAGGCTGTTGGCTGTAAATAAACATGGAGTTTCGAGGCTGACTCCTCCATGCAAGGATGTGCTGCCATAGCAAGAGGAAGATAAAAGAATTTTTTTTTTATAAAATTCTTATTTTTAGGTTTATTTTTCTTGCCTATATTTCAGGTGATTCGTATTTTTTTTTTAACATTATTTTTTGTCTGTTTATTATTTCATTTCCATCTGTTTGTTTGTGCATTAGTATTTTACTATGTTGACAATCTCTAATTTATGTTTTGTCTGTTTTTTATTTGCGGATATCCCTTTTCTGTGAGACCTAATCCGACAAGGTCTTTTTTGGTTCATATAAAAGTGTGCTGTTTGTGAATAATAATAATAATAATAATAATAATAATAATAATAATAATAATAATAATAATAATAATAATAATAATCAATATTATTATTATTATTATTATTATTGGTACGATCACCATTCTTATTGTTATTTGATGAATGTAATAATTTGTGTGCATAAAACTCTCGGCTGTAATCTTGAATGGAAGCATTTATCAGTTTTTCTTTTTTTTTGCGAATTAAAAGATATTTTTGGTTACATTATTATCAGTCTTACTCTAGTTATCTATCAAGTTCCTAAAGATATATTCAATCTATCTATTTCAGACCTTTAAGATATCCCGTGCCTCTCTCCAACATAGCTGCGACCCACTACAGGAAACTAACTATAAGGTACAACATTCAGGTCTTAGGTATACAAAGGCACAAAGCCTTAAATCATTATCTTCACAAGGCAATCGATCTCGAATCTCCCTGCTTGCAATTCCCACTATTTTTTAGGGGAATTGCAAGCAGGGAGATTCGAGATCGATTGCCTGCCTGCAATTCTCTCTTTTTATATTGCAAGGGAATCGATCGATTGTTTGATTTCCCAATCGATCTCAATTTCTCTTGCATTTTATTTTAGGGAATTGCAAGCAGGGAGATTCGAGACCGATTGCCTTGTGAAGATAATGATTTAGGGCTTTTCCTAAACAATCCTTTGTGCCTTTGTATACCGTTCCCCTATTTTGTAGGGGGGGAACGGGGTGCTTAGCCCCACTCTTGCCCCCAACCTTGTTCCCTTTTCACCTGGCTAGAGACATACTGTGAATCGAGAGACCAATAAGCCTTTGTACGAACAAAGGTAAATAATGTATCCATCACATATGATGTTACGGCAAGCTGTGATTATTAAAGAGAAACAGACCAACATATCTTTTATTAGTTTCCTACGTAAAGTTCATCATTGCATGTCATACGTGTCGTTCATGTCCTGCCTCTCTATTGATTAAGAGAATTTAATAGAAACGAGGAAAAAAATTTAATAAAATGAAAGTGACTGAATGCAATTGCACATGCAGGGAAATAAATCGCTTCTTCTTTTTTTTCCGTGCAAGAGAGGACAGATTTTGCAATGAGGTAATCCGCCTGAAATACCTGAAGGCAGGATTTGCGCTCTTGTCACTGGGAATATTTCAAAAGCGCTACATATAAAACCTGAAGCGGGAAGCGGTCTTCTTTTTAGTTTAATCTTATATATATATATATACATATATATATATATATATATATATATATATATATATATTTATATATAAATTTATGCATATACATATATATATACTGTATTTATATACACATATATATATATATATATATATATATGTATATATTTACATATGTGTATGTGTGTGTACGTGTGTTCCAAACACCAGTGCAGACACTATTCCTGGATATGAATTTTTAGCGTTATGACCTATGACACACATTAAACAAGGAAAAAATTAAAACGCAGATTGAGAGAGAGAGAGAGAGAGAGAGAGAGAGAGAGAGAGAGAGAGAGAGAGAGAGAGAGAGAGACTTAAGGTCAAATTACAAAACGAAAATTCGTGGCCTTAAAGTTCCTGATGATCTCAACTTTCCGAGATAAAAATAAAACACACACAACCCAAGTCCGAGTCTTTGATGAAGAAAGCTGGATTTTGATTTCGCTTTTGTTTTTATTCCCCGCAAGTTCGTATTTCAAATACCTTTCGCATTTCCCGGCTACGGCTGTGCCTTTTTTGCGCTCCTCCTCCTCCTCCTCCTCCTCCTCCTTCTCCTCTGACTTTCAAGAACGCTGTTTGCTTTTCGAGTTTGATTCTTTCATACTTTGGACGTCATCTGCTCTGACTGTGGGCCTGTGGTTCCTTACTTGGTTCCTTCCGGCCTTCAATCGTTTGACTTTGCATATTTGAGTCCTTCATATCTTTATATTTGAGTCATTCATATCTTTATAATTTGAGTCATTCATATCGTTATAATTTGAGTCATTCATATCTTTATGTTTGAGTCATTCATATCTTTATAATTTGAGTCATTCATATCGTTATAATTTGAGTCATTCATATCTTTATGTTTGAGTCATTCAAATCTTTATATCTGAGCCCTTCAAATCTTCATACTTGAGTCCTCATATCTTTGTAATTGAGTCATTCATATCTTCATATTTGAGTCCTCACTATCTTCACATTTGGATCCTTCATATCTTCATATTTGAGTCATTCATATCTTCATATCTGAGCCCTCCATATCTTTATATTTGAGCCCTTCACATCTTTATATTTGAGTCCTTCATATCTTTATACCTGAGTAATTCAAATCTTTATATTAGAGTTATTTATATCTTTACATTTGAGCCCTTCATATCTTCATGTTTGAATCCTTCATATCTTTATATCTGATTCATTCATATCTTTATATCTGAGCCCTTCATATGCTTCCGATGGCATATGCTTTTATGTATTTCACTCCTTTATTCTTCTGATTCAATTTGCTTTTAGTGTCTGATTCCTTTATTTTTTTATGGCGTTTGCTTTTATGCGTTTGATTCCTTCACGTTTTCAACGGCATTTGTTTTCGTGCATTTGATTCCTTTATTTTTTTTCAATGGCGACTGCTTTTAGCATTTCATTCCTTTATCTGTTTGAATGGCGCCTGCTTTTACCATTTGATTCTTTTATTTTTCTTCCTGCTTTCGATGTCCCAGGTTTCCCTGCATTCGACTTCTTTACAATCTGAACCGTGCCTTTGTAACTTTCGCCGTACTTCCTTCCTTCCAAGACTTTGCCTACAGGAAAGGCAGTCGCGCTTTTGGCAAACTCCACAAAACCATGAGGTTTACTAACATCACCGTCCCTTCAAGCACCACCGACGACAACGATGATGATAATACAAGAGCGACGAATAATAAAAGGCATCAAAACAACAGACATGAAACCAGGGAGGGAGCCGAACGAAAACAACAACTGTACAAAAGGTGCAAGCTCGCTGAGCGTTAAGGAAGCAACAACCAAGAAAACAACACGTCGAGGGAAAGATGACTCGCCGTAAACATTTACAAGGAAAGAGTCGGAGAGTGCGAGTAAGACGAAAATTACAAAAGGTGGGATTCGGGTTATGAAAGACTCGAATACAGGATGGCTAAAGCTCTGCGTTCATAAATGGAAAAGTGAAAGTAGGCCGAGGAAAATGTACGATATATAATTAAATGGCGTGAAAATCGGCAGAATAAGAAAAACTAAATGGAACATACATCTCTCTCTCTCTCTCTCTCTCTCTCTCTCTCTCTCTCTCTCTCTCTCTCTCTCTCTCTATATATATATATATATATATATATATATATATATATATATATATATATATATATATATATATATGCTTATTTTATGTATATATACTATAAATATAAATATATATATATCTCTCTCTCTCTCTCTCTCTCTCTCTCTCTCTCTCTCTCTCTCTCTCTCTCTCTCTCTCTCAGTGAATAAACAGATGACTCGAAAGTTTTTTTTTTTTTTTTTTTTGCCCTCTGTTTTCTTGTCCCAACTTGAAAATAAGCTCGTGCTGCACTGAAGTATTGGCCATGATGAAAGAAAGGAGATTAATTAAACACATTTTTCTTATATCACCGGAAGCTAATTTTAGGCACCTGGTTCTTTTTCACCTTTGGGATCTGTTGCAGTGAAGCGGGAAATAAAACGACTCATTATTATAATTATAGTTCGGTAAGGCATCGCCATTCAGGATTATAAATAGTGTGGTTTGAAGGAGGGAATCCTCGCTTTGCAGATATTCTGTGAGGACAGGACCGGGAAGCGGTTTTCAGAGAGAGAGTCTAAAAGAGAGTTGTAAATAGAGCAATATGAAGAAACACTTTTGTATCAATACAAAGTATTTCTACAAAGGATATATAAAATAAATTCAACAGGTTACACAAACATCAAGAAAAGCAATCTTAAGTATTGATGATACATAGAATAAATATCCGAACAAAATTATAACTTCCAAAAAAGAAATTATTCCCAGATCTACAGAAATGACTACAACGATTTCCCTGGCTACAGAGAGCAGAGGGGTATGGTTCCCTTCTCAGCGAAGGCCAATATCAAAAGGACAGGTTTTTATTCATGATCAATGCTACTCAAGAATGCATAGCTCATTGGCCGAGGACCTTTTTCTCTCGCTGGCTAATTCATCGGACACTCACGAATGCATGAGCTTGTTGAGTGAGTGAAATACCCTCTGAGATTTATATTACATCTTCAAATGATACATCGATCTTATTTCATACTTGTACGAGAAGATATTTCGTTAATGTAATGGGCTGAACTTATTTTTAAGGCGATGCCCCCCTTACAGTTCAATACTCCACTTCACGTTTACTCCGTTTCTCACGGGCCTGTCTCGAATGGCGTTCGAATTTTGAAAATCCACGTATTGTTCACGCCAGTGCTTGTGTCCTCCTTGACTAGAATTCTATATCCAACAATTCTTTTTCCCGCCCCGTGACACTTCCCAGTCCGGTTGCAGCATTTAATACCGAAGTCTTTGTTTAGCGGAATAGCAGTCGACTCTCTACATTGAAGTCAGTCTGGAGAAAAAGGGAAAACGCATTTGACTTCTAAAGCAGATTCACTGAAAATCTTACACGTTGCTGATTTTAAGAAATGCACCCCAGTGCCGGGTTATGGAGATCTTTCTTTGATACACAGAATTTGTGGGGGATATTTTCTGTATTTCGTGTCAGAACAAAGAGAAAATACAAAATAAAATGGCCAGTGAAAGGAAAAGAAAGAAGTGCAGATGTAGCCGGAGTTAGCGCGCAAAATCCATATGTTATAGTCTGATCTCTTATTCAAATTAACTTTGCTGGTAACCTACTCACTGTAGTTGAGAGATACCACTTGAAAATATAACTTAATTTATCTTTGCCCGTGCACCGTGAGGAATATGGTAGGGCTCATTGAATAAACATCTATTACTCAACCCTGAGCCCTGCATTTTATTCCAAAGTCAGAAAGTAAAGAAGTAATAACTGAAATCCTGAGAACACACCGCTTGAAGAATATTATTAGTAATAAGAGTCAATTTGCTTGTAAGATATGGCCCATGGGTTGGAGCGCTCTCGGGGTTGTGGGGGAAGCGGGGTGGGATTTGCTGGATGGGAGGTAAGAGGGAAGAGGTTGCAGGGGAGGAGGGGGCGCTGGTGTGACTGAGCAGCTCTAAACGAAGCGTATGATGCCAGATTGTTATTCATGGCCGCATTTCAGTGAATGCTGACTTACGCTGAAGTGGAAGCGCATTAAGTATGCAAGGGGGTGAAGAGTGAATCCAGGTTGTTGGAATGGATAGGGTTATCGCGTGTAATAAGAGGAAAATTCGCTCTCGTTTTAAATGCTCGGAATCCTTCCCAACAAACGAAGACTAGTGAACAATCAGTGGCACATGAGGAAATCATCCTGCAACCTAATTACGACAGTGTTTGCCCGAGTGATTTGCCCTAGGTGCCTGTTAGGCATGACGATATGACGATAGGGAGAGAGAGAGAGAGAGAGAGAGAGAGAGACTTCTGTTATACACACACACACACACACACACACACACACACACACATATATATATATATATATATATATACAGTTTATATATATATATATATATATATATATATATATATATATATATATATTTATATATATATTATATATATATATATATATATATATATACAGTTTATATATATATATATAAGCATTAAGCTACAAACGTCCTTTAATATCCAATTCACTTTACCTCGGAAATAATATAGAGATTTGGGGGTGGCATTCTCATCATAAAGAATTGCTGAGAACTGGAATAGCACCTTCTGGAGCCATTATATACATACATATATATACATATATATATATATATATATATATATATATATATATATATATATATATATATATATATATACATATATATACACAGTATATATATATATATATATATATATATGTAATGTGTGTGAAGAATGAACTCTGATTTTCCCACACCGTGATATTTTATCGCGTGCGTATTTTTCAAGGACAACCTTGAATCTTAATTTTGGAATGAAACGTAGAATCCCTTACACAACAAGCTTCGAATCTCGATCAGCAGGAACAGTGATAGGGCCCTCACAAAGAATGAAAATTCAAAGCCTTTTATATTTTGATTGTTAACTCTGTCACTGAATCTTGAAATAGGTTTTCATGAATTAGAATTTTTATTCCCTTAAAAATCTGTTTCCTTTAAAAAGGTTTGGCTTCTAAGAAACCCAAGAGAACGTTCAGGTTAGAATATCCTCTCAACCGCTGAAATAAGAGAGATTCGACCACAAAGGATGGTTCATCAGCAGCCGTCGACCCCTCATCATCATGCATTACGTGACTCAACTGTACAATAACATTATTATCATTATAATGATTAATGTCATTACTGTTACCTTCATGAGCATATGAACTATCCAAAGTAGATAACTTGCTAAACAAGATCCTACAGAAACGAATCCCTATATGTGGTTAAAACATTTATTGCTTAGTTTGAGTTTTCTGTAAAAGAAAAATATTGCGCCGGCTTTGTCTGTCCGTCCGCACTTTATTCTGTCCGCCCTCAGATCTTAAAAACTACCGAGGCTAGAGGGCTGCAAATTGGTATTTAGATCATCCACCCTCCAATCATTAAATATACCAAATTGCAGCCCTCTGGCCCCAGTAGTTTTTATTTTATTTAAGGTTCAAGTTAGCCATAATCGTGCTTCTGGCGAAAATATAGGATAGGTCACCACCGGGCCGTGGTTAAAGTTTCATTGGCCGCGGCTCATACAGCATTATACCGAGACCACCTAAAGACAGATCTATTTTCGGTGGCCTTGATTATACGCTGTAGCGGCTGTACAGAAAACTCGATTACGCAGAAAAAACTTCGGCGCACTCTTTACTTGTTTTTATAACCATCAACATGACACGTACAAACGTTTAGAAATCTTGGAAACCCTAGAAAAAAATTCACACCAATAGTGTCACCTCGTAGTTTACGACGAAAATAGCAAACTGGGGGTTTGAAAGCTGCTTTCGTGCGTGTGAATCCTTCATAGCCTCGACGTCTTTTGCATTTATATATTTCGTTCCTTCATGCTGTCGATGCCGTTGGCTTTCGTGAAGTTGATTCCTTCATTTGACCGTTGCCTCTGTATTTTTGTAAGGTTTAAGATCGGGATTACCAGCCTTTGGCAGGAAAGCAGAATGCTACAAGCCCAAGGGCTCCAGCAGTAAAAGCAGCTCAGTAAGGAAAATCAATTTAGGAGGACTTCAAGAAACATGCAGCTTTCTTGTTAAACCGCAAATATCTGACGAACACTTCGACTGAGATGCTAAAACCGACGACATTCAATCCCCCTGTTAATGTCTGGTGTGTCAAAGCGTCGAAGATCATCAGAAGTAGCTAACATGAGCCATCTAGTGTGCGAGCAGTTGTTGAGAGGAGCTTGGTAATGACCGCTGGGCTATGCTTTGAGAAAGGAACAAGAGAGAGTTAGTTTGCTTGAGTATCGGGGCTCAGTGCGAGGATGCTTCGGACAATGGCATGATTGTATTGAAATCAGGGTATTGCTCCTTACCACCGTGTCCATTGGATTGGCGGTTTATTTGTTTTCTTCGATGTTTAAGAGAAAAAATGCTGTATCCCGAAGAGTAATGAAGGATGCTGGTGCTTGATTTGTTTGGAATTCAGTATAAGAGTTATCTTAAGTCGCAAAGAGAAAGCAGCATTGATAGTCGTTGCCACGCCAGCTTACAAAACAAAAACGAATCCGTAAGTTAGTCAGCTCGGAAAAAGATTAGCAATGCCTCAGCATATATTAATAAAAAAGTAAACAGTGCGCCGAAGTTTTTTCGGCGCAATCGAGTTTTCTGTACAGCGTATAATCAAGGCCACCGAAAATAGATCTATCTTTCGGTGGTCTCGGTATAATGCTGTATGAACCGCGGCCCATGAAATTTTAACCACGGCCCGGTGGTGGCCTATCTATTCGTCTCCAGAAGCACGATTATGGCTAACGTGAACCTTAAATAAAATAAAAACTACTGGGGCTAGAGGGCTGCAATTTGGTATGTTTGATGATTGGAAGGTGGATTATCAACATACCAATTTGCAGCCCTCTGGCACAGTAGTTTTTAAGATCTGAGGGCGAACAGAAAAAGCGCTGACAGAAAAAAAGTGCGGACAGAATAAAGTGCGGACACAATAAAGAGCGGACGGACAGACAAAGCCGGCACAACAGTTTTCTTTCGCAGAAAACTAACTAGGCTCTCTTTTTCTCATAGCCTGAAATCTCAAATATTTATAAATAACGAAGAAAAAAGTAAAAGTCTTATTACTTATCAGCCTTAGCAAAAACGTCAAACGATAAATGGAAAATATGAAAATAATTTCTCTACTAGGACACTGATTCGAGTTTAAATGCAATACGACAAAAAGTGACAAAAATCAGGCAGCCGTTGTTGTGATACGAAGCCAACGTGTTCCAGCACGGGTTTATAGCTCTGTGCGTTGTTTATAAACACTTCGCCATCCACGACGGGAGTAGATATTGCCATCACAAGCCATCCCAGGAGACCTTTTTACCCTCAAGCAAAAGAGGCCGAGATCATCTGAATGTACCCTTTCGGTCACGGTTGATTTATGGGATGGTGGATTGGTACATACCCACATCTATTTTAATGTACCGTTACATGTATGTCGTCCTCCTCCTCCGCCTCCTCCTCCTCCTCCTCCTCCTCCTCCTCCTCCTCCTCCTCCTTCTTCTTCTTCTTTCTTCTTCTTCTTCTCTTCTTCTTCTTCTCTGTTTTTCATGCCTTCTTTTCTGTTTTCTTATTTATTTTATGTCAATCTGCTTCTTATCCAGTTGCTCTCGTTTTTTTGCTTTACTATATTTTTACTTTACTAAATGTATCGTTAGCTGTTACTATTTTTCTTTATTTTCCTACACTTCTTTTCTTTATTATTTGCTTTTCTTCATTTTCTTCTGCATTATTTGCTGTTTCACTGATATACCAGTTGTCTTTGTTTGATCTTATTCAGAATAAACATTATTAGCCACATTTACCTCTAAAAACATATTAAAAGACACATTTTTAATTGTCTAACCACAATTAATTCCATTTATGTTTTGTGCCAGAGTCGAACGCTATTATTTTTAAACATCTGCTTCTTACTCTTATAATAATGATATACCGTGAAAAGCCAATCCACAGGTCCCCCTTCGTTCCAACAACCAATTCAATACATTATCGTCATTTACTAAAAATGACGCTTAATTTCCTTGCATTTCCATTGAACATTTAAATCTTACGGCATATTTTGATTCCTTTTCAAATCCCTCCTCTAAATTGCATTCTGCAAAGAAAAAGTAACATCTTATTTGAAACCTCTACGGCAAATTTACTCTAGAATGGAACCACCACTGCAAATATCATTTGAACTGCAGTCACAAAGATGAAATGTAATCTAAAATATAATCATTAGGATAAGCCTTAACACAGATAAAAATTATTCTAAAATGCATTCGCTGTAACAAAACCAAATATATAACAATATTTGTACCAAACTATGAAGACTTACACAAAATACAGCATAAAGTTTAGCCTCTAAAAGTGACATAAGTAAAATGTGAAACAGGAAGAAGAAAACAGCTACAAAAAAAAAAAAAAAATCAAAGTAAACGCAAGTCTCGGTAAAATAATAACCGCAAAAGTGTAAAAGTGAAAGCGGAAATAATGACGAGAACTTTAGTACAATGTGGGAAGGAATATCGGGGTCAGATTCATTTGCTTAAGTGAGCGTTCCAGTTAATGAGAGCAGTAATCAACCAGGCATGGAAACTTTACATCTCAGCTAAGGATCGAAATGAGCGGCTGTCTTTGAGTATCACATTTTGGATTTGGAGAACTGTACATTTTGCTTTCTGTGATCTCTTAGCCGCCTTTTCAAAAGGGTCTAGTCCCTTTTTTAAGTATTGTGTGTATGAATTTAAGAAAGGACAGTATCTCTTCGGCTCTATAATTCACATCTTCAGTTCGTTTTTGTAAATTATATATTATAGACAAAGTTGATCATTCTGCCCTAATTATAGTTGGGGAATTACATGTGTTACATACAACCAAACACGAAGATTCTGTATATAACCACCTAACTAGCCACAAGAAAAGAAATTTTTTCACTATAGCTAGCTAATACAGCCCAAAAAACAACTATCCTCTCTCCACTTTGCAGCCGCAATGTAAATAAAATTCTAACTGGACTTCAAAGAGAATGCTATAAAAGTAATATCGAATGAGAGAGCTTCACCTCATTCCCGGGAAAATTGCCTAAAATACCTTCACAGATTTACCAGGCCACCACAGACGGCGACGTCGGCATTCCTCCCGGCTAACGAGCTAATGAGTATGTCCGGGTGATTCTTCATGCGCGCAGGCAAATTGCCCCCGAATTTTATAGAGTGAGGATGACTGCTTTAATGTGAAGTGAAGGATTTCGGTCTGGGAATGAGGCTACACCCGTTTACCACGCGGTTACTCACTAGCACCCCTCAAGAACAGAAAGTATTTGCGACAGTATTTCAGGTGAATGGCCAAATGGCAAGCCTCTGCGTTGAACAGGTTGTGGACACAAGTCCCTTACAGTTCTGTGACAATCTTCCAGGTTTTCAACATTATTAGATGAAAAGAAGTTAACCTATTCACTTTTATAAGAACAGCCCGTTCATTCATCCCTGCGAGAGTCAAGCAAATTTACATTCTGTGGTCTGCAAAAAACATTTATTTCTATAACTAACTGATCAAAGGTCTCTTCGACAAAAAATCTGTAGATTGTATTTTACTTTATTTGGACTTCCTCCTTTTCACAAACTAGGCCTGAGATCTTGCCTAAACCTAGGGATGTAAAAATTACAGGTGTTCTTGTATTATAACCTACGTTTTGAAATATATGTAAATAGTGAAGGAGAAGCTAAGGCTTCATACTAAGCTAGATACTTCGCAGGCGTTCCATAAAAAGGCTATGCCCCATTCATTTTCATTTTCTCTGTTTCTTTCAGTCTTTGGGCACTAGGACATTGGGATGCCCCAGAGAGAGAGAGAGAGAGAGAGAGAGAGAGAGAGAGAGAGAGAGAGAGAGAGAGAGAGAGAGAGAATTCAGGAAGGGAATGGTAAAAAATTAAGGCTCTATATAGCGAATAACATAAAACAAATGGCTCATTTTCTGCCCTTCCAAAGAGAATTTGTATTCATTATTTTTACCCACATGCAGTCTCAAATAAAGATTAATTAAGAGTCAGCGGACCGTTTCCAAACTATACACAGTATACGTACAGAGAAAAAATTCTTACATATGTTTTTTTATTGATGTATTTTAAAGATCTTCTGCAGTTTAATTAATATGTTAAAGGTGGACTACTTTTTATGAGCTTTAAATGGAATAAAAGGGAGAACCATTTAGCTTTGATTTGAGCTGATTAAACAACAGAGATTCGTCATTCTAACAGAGAAAGCTAACAGAATTCAGATTTAATCTTGTAGTAATCTGGCCTAACAGAAACGCTGCAACCACATTTGACATAAAGGGAGCTTTTTATTCCATGAGACTGGTGATTCACCTAGCATAAATTCCCTCTAGTTAAAAGAATATTCATGGCTTTCACTTTATCTACTTATGATTTTTAAAGGACTAATTACTCTCAATCATATGTACCGTGACAGATTTGTATTAAGGTTTTTTCTTTGTTTTTGCCTGCATTGTTAACATAACCCTATTATAAATTGTTAAGAATTACGAAAGATGGTTAAAGCAAACTCTTACAATGAAAAAGGCTTTTACAGACAGATATAATGAGATTATTATTCTTAATTCATCTCTCTCTCTCTCTCTCTCTCTCTCTCTCTATCTCTCTCTCTCTCTCTACACACGCAATCAGTCAAACAAATAAACATATCTTCCCGATACAACCACACACACTTGCGCGTACTTCAGTGTAAACGAAACATGCATTCCTCTATTTAACCATACTTAAGAAGGGCGAACACCTGTGTTGTATACTGACCATAAATCAAATGTACCAATTAATGTAAGAGAGGGAATGAGTCAACTACATGGAATGATTAGGAAAGAAACGAGGAAACAGATCTATGAAAATTAATCTGTTAATGGAATGGAATGGAACGGAATGTAAAATTTAGACCAAAGGCCAAGCGCTGGGCCCTATGAGGCCATTCAGCGCTGAAACGGAAATTGAGAGTAGAACGGTTTGAAAGGTGTAACAGGAAGAAAACCTCGCAGTTGCACTATGAACCAATTGACAGGAGAGGGTGGATTGCAGGATAGAAGAAAGAAAAGATGAATGGAGGTGCAGTAAAAGGAACGGAATGGGTGACAACTAGGGGTCGAAGGGACGCTGCAAAAAGCCTTAAGAAATACTACAGTGCACCGAGTGAGGTGCACTGACGGCACTGACCCCCTAAAAGGGATTAATCTATTAAATAATACAAAATGCGACGCAACGCATTTGCTGGAAGCAAATTTAACCGTATCCAGCTTGAAATCTCGTCTCCGGACCCCCAAAATGTGTGCCCACAAAATTCATCCAACTTGAAAGTGCTCCGCAGAGTTCGTGCCTCTGCAATGGTCAGCCATTTTGGCTTCTTATCACCCTTCTTTGCACTAGAATTGCCATCAGAACCTGATGTAGATGTCCATTGGCCAACGGGGACTGCACAAGCTTCGTAAAAATCCGTCATGAATTTTAATAAGGTTTCATTTTTTGCAGCAAATTGTTGTTGTCGTTCAATTTTATTTTGCCTTCTTTTAAACTCCTCATTTTCGACCTTCCTTTATTAGCTTGCTTCATAGGATTGTACCCTCAATAATAATAATAATAATAATAATAATAATAATAATAATAATAATAATAATAATAAGGACGCCCTGGAGGAAGGACCATAAGAAGAGAAGCTGTCACCGTTAGGAGACAGCAGCCCCAGAGCCAATTCCGCCTGAACAGAACTTCCCTGGCCTCTCAGGCTAATCAGCCAGTCAGAGGCCAGCATTCTGAACACCAAACCGACCCTGGGCTATTTTTCACCGGCTTCCACAAAACCGACCCTGTTTTTCAACGAAGTTTCTTCGACGCAATCAAGTTTTCTGTACAGTATATAATGCTGTATGAACCGTGCCCCGTGAAGCTTTCAGCCACGGTCTTGTGTTGGCCTGTCCTACACCTTTGACAGACGCATGATTATGGCTAACTTTAACCTTAAATAAAATAAAAACTACTGACGCTAGATGATTGGAAGGTGAATGATCAACATACCTATTTGCAGCCCTCTAACCTCAGTAGTTTTTAAGATCTGAGGGCGGACAGACAGACAAAGCCACCTCAATAGTTCTCTTTTACACAAATCTGATAATAATCATCATAATAATAATAATAATAAAGTAGTGTAACAAAAATCAACAATTATATAAATAAGTTGCATTATTTATAAAAGATAGAAAGACAGATTTTCGAACACCTAAACGGTGTTCCTCATCAGTATTTTTCATGTGTTACAACTTATTTATATAATCGTTGATTTTTATTATACAACAGTTTTCACGACGTTGTGGAATTCGTAATAATAATAATAATAATAATAATAATAATAATAATAATAATAATAATAATAATAATAATAATAATAATAATAACTGTGATTCTGTTACTAGACCACCGTTTAATATACTTTTCCATTAATGAAAGATTTGCGCGCACTGAATCCCGACCGTTTACGTAGTATGACGATTAGACGGATGAGTTATTTGATTGAGTGATTTCTGTAGACTAGCGTCACAACAACGCTGCTCATAAACTTGAAAGAAAATAACTTCCCTCCCTTAT
>NC_089751.1:48240616-48245616 GCF_040412425.1 Macrobrachium rosenbergii | reverse complement strand
TTGCATAATATAATCATTGTTCCGTTTTTTCTTTACATTCAAAGATTTCATTAGCCTTCTCCTTTGATGCCTACAGCATTTTGCTGAGAGTTATCTCTCGACGAGAACCTCAACTGAGTGGACCCGTTATTCAGATTCTCCTTCTCTTTGTGCTTTGTATATGTCACTATTCAATTTTTTTTCAGGTGAGAGAACTCCCTCTACTTGAGGTGTTTCCGTTTCTGAAAATGGCTACTAATGGCCATGGGGTCTTCATATATTATGCCGACGTGTCTTATGCGTTCACTGGCAGTCACCGATCACTGCAATGTCAGCTCCAACAGTGCTTAACTGAGGACTTTCTCTGATATTTTCAGAATAGAATATAGAATAGAATATAGAATTTAGGCTAAAGGCCAAGCCATGGGACCTATGAGGTCATTCAGCGCTGAAGGGGAAATTGACGGTACGAAGGTTTGAAAGGTGTAACAGTAGGAAAACCTCGCAGTTGCACTAGGAAACAATTGCTAGAGAAGGGGGAAAGTCAGACGGAAGAAATATAATATGAACAGAGGTACAGTAAAAGGAATGAAAGAGGTTGCACCTAGGGGCAGAGGGAACGCTGCAAAGACCCTTACGTAATGCCTACAGTGCACCACATGAGGTGCACTGGCGGCCCGATATCTTCAGGAATACAAACTCTTGGTCTCACTGTACTTGAGAATGATTGACGGGAGATTGTCATAAAGTGGGCAGTCCTGCTTACGTCGTTTGATTTTAGATATATATTCAGAATATTTTTATTCCTCCTCTCTTTGTCTGCAGAATTTCTTCTATCCCCTTCTTCTTCTTCTTCTTCTTCTACCTCCTAAATAACTATTCTTCTCATCTATTCTCTTTCTTTTATGAGATCACCCTGATTCTGCTTCATTTCTCGTTTCCTCGTATACATACACATATCAACGTCTCTCCTTTTTTTTCTCAGCTCCATAAACATCCTTGCCTTCTCTCTTTTACTTCTCCCGTTCTCTTACCTTTTATTCTGTTTCTCTGCTCCTTTCTCTTCTTTCCATTGCTTTTCGTTTTATGGACGTCCTTCTCTCATTTTCCTTTCTTACCATCTATCCTTCTTCGTCTACCGTCTATTCAATTTTCCTATCAGCTCGGTCATCCTATAATTCTCTTCCTCCACATTTCTCAGCGTATCACTCCTTTCCTACCGCATTTTCTGTTTATACATTTTTAATCTCTTCCTCTTCTCCATCGTCATATCACCTTTACCACCATCATCTTCTCTCCTATTTTACCCTTCTTCTGTGAGATGAACATCTTTGTCTCCCCCTTCTTCTCCATCGTCTTCATATTCTTGTTCTTCTTCCCCTTCTTCTTCTTCTTCTTCTTCTTCCTCTCATCCTCATTCTCCTAGAGAGGAAATTGGATCGTCATCATATAACTTTTGCGTGTGGCGTTAAAGTCGACGCTAAAGACAAGATAAATTTCATTCGCTGAGAATCAAGTTTGCAGAATTCGCAGCAACTTTCGGAAAGTCGGGGGAATTTCAATTCGACGACTGAAATATATAAATAATTTTCAGAAAGGTTTGAGGTAAATATTTCTCCCGGAAGAATTGGAGTGATTTGAAACGTGAAGTTTAAAATGATGAGAAATGGGGGATATAAAAAAGCAATATTTAAAGAGCCAAATACGGTGTTTCTCCAAAATACTTGTGTGATTTGGAACATGAAAGTTTCAAATTATAAAAAGAAGAAAAAAAATATTAAGGGAGTGATATCTGAAGTGAGCTGCAGTGTGTGAGATATAAAATGAAAGAGTAATAAAAAGCCATCCGCGGAACATTGAATCAAACCTGATGATAAAAATGATGAAATGGAAAACAAAAAGGATATTAAAAGATATTAAAAGATGAAATATAAAGTGAGTGGAAATAAGAAAGCTAACTGAATAAGTAGTAAAATAACCATTCAGAGAACATATAATTAATCATACGTGAAGCTTCAAAAGGATTAAAGAAAAAGAGGATGAAAAGAATGTTAAAGAACTGAAAGGGGAAACGGTTTGAAATATGAAAGCTCAATGGGTCTGAATCCATTTGATAAAAATAAATCAGAATGAAAGTGGTGACCAGATTACTCACGATTTAAAGTCGGATCAGAAATTACACACACACACACACACACACAAACACACACATACATACATATATATATATATACTGTATGTATATATATATATATATATATATATATATATATATATATATATATATATATATATATATATATTTATTTATATGTATATACATTATATATACATACATATACACATACATATACATACTGTATATGTTTACATATATACATATACTTGGGTGTTTACAGAAAGAGAGATAGATAGATGGGTGTGTCTGTGCGTAATTTTCCTCTCAGTGAGACATATTACACCCGTCAAGCTGCAATTTCTCACTTCTACTCTATGATGATAGCTTTCTCTTCTTCCTGAGCGCCTGAATTCTCTTACTACTTTGGTTTCCTCTGCTTCCTAAACCATTTCTATTCTAAGATGCAGGTCTAGCTTTCCACTGGGATTAGATCCCATTCTCTGTTCTATTCTCCATTTATTTTTTACTCGAGGTCAGGACTTCATACTCCTAGCTTCTGAGCAAACACTATCATATTTTAACGGGAAATTCTGATAAGAGAACTTAATGCAAGAAATTCTAAAACACTGGCAGTTTTATATACCTACACTGAAGTCTCTTCCACACCTATTCCACACTGTCTATCCAACACTTTCTCCATCTATTCCTTCCTACTCCCTATACTTTCAGATTATACACACTGTTCATCAAACTACCGAATACATTCTCTCCCCAAGACCAGACCACCTCAAAATACTCTGAACCATCCACTGACCTTTTTATCGTTCACGCCTCCTCACTCCACACAGATTAATCAACCGATCAATCGTCTCCTATCTTCCATTTTCCACATTCAGAGTCAACTCAATTCAAATACTGAATATCATTAACACCGCTCAACTCGATCTTATCTATTGCAGAGATCCTTCTACCTACTTTGTTTCATATGGTCCATCATTCGCCTCTCTTACTGCCAGATACGTGCATTAACTAACTATTCTCATTCTCCAAGCACCCCTTTTAACATTCATGACTCCATTTTCCTTGCTTCTACTTAGCCCCGTAAACCTTGCTAACCTTCAAGTTTCAACTTTCTCCCATTGCACATAGGCTACTTGCAAACTCTTCGCCCTTCTATGATACACCTTTTCAAAAGCGCCAGCTAAGCGTCATCTATAAGCATCACCCACTAAACACCTCAGACGACTCTTGTCATTTAAGTGAATGCTCATCACGCCACCTATGGGAAAATGGAAAATAAGAAACATAGCCATGGAAGCACAACGCACCTTTGCCTTCAACGCTCACCAAGCCAGTTACGCTTCCGTCTGCGTATTTCGACGAATGGTTTGCTTTCATCTTCTCAAGCTTCCATCGCGCCCAACAAATTTTGTTCTCTGTTACACATCTTCAGCCCTCTGCTCATGACATTTCTATTAATTCTAACGTTTATTTTCCTTTATATCTATCTACTGTATCTATATATATAAACATTTCTACCAATTCTAACGTTTATTTTCTTTCATATATATATATATATATATATATATATATATATATATATATATATATATATATATATATATATATATATATTTATATACAGACACGCTTACATATATATACATGTATATATACATATATATATTTATATATATACATGCCTACATATATATACACATATATACATATATATATGTATACCTTTATATATATACACATATATGTATATGTATATATATACATATAAAAGAAACGTCGCAGGATCACTTACAACACCAGGAGAGCTAGCAGCTAAAAATGTCGAATACTCGGTGAATTTAGTTCGAACTTTTTTAATCCGCTAATATTTTGCAAGTGAAGAGAATACTTCGTTTGATTCAGTATTAAAGCAAATATTCTATTTCAGCGGAATGAAAACCTTCCATTCATAATCAAGGCCATTCATTGCCTTACATGAATGCATACACACCTGTTCGCAATAAAAGTAGAGAATAGATTTTATTCTGAAATTCTTTATACACGGCTGTCATAAATCATAAGTTTCACTTAGAAAACTGCATGCATGCGCACATACATCTCATTATGATTACAACATTGATTTTAAATTCAATTTTTGGCGCATTACATGCAGTTATTCGCTATGCTTAGAATGCTACTTTCAGTCTCTTACATACATAAAATCATATTCCTGTTCATGTACCACTTCAGTAATTCTGTCGCAATAACTAGCGAAAAATACACCATTTTGAATACCTACGTGCATTTCTACATTTTCTTACACCAGTAATGAACTTTATCTCTACCTCCATCATTAAATGCGCACGCAGGTGCATAGTAATTTGTGCTTTAGATTACACAGATGAGCAGATCATTATTTTTATATACGTCTTAGACTAGTGTTCTTCCCTCAGTATGTTTGTACGCATATATACAAGTTGTAAGGAGGAATCAATAACGCCTGTCTCACCAAAGAAAGGGGCCGGGTTCGATCACAAAGGAGGGCCGGAGCGTTTCATGAGTATTCTGCTAAATTCAATTAAGGCCCTGGTGACCTACGCAGGGAAACAATGGGGATAACATCCTCATTCTAAAAGATATTCACAAAATTGAAAGGTTAACAACTCTTGGATTTGACAATTCAGAGGGGGAAAAACTTATGGTGATATATATATATATATATATATATATATATATATATATATATATATATATATATATATATATATATATATATATATATATATATATATATATATATATATATATATATAAAGTATACACACACATTTAGTATATGTGTGTGTGTGCGCGCGCCAACGCTCCAGTACACTTTTACGTCTTTAATTCAAATATGGTTTTT
>NC_089751.1:48223116-48238116 GCF_040412425.1 Macrobrachium rosenbergii | reverse complement strand
TAAGTACGAGTATCTGTGTCGTGAGATCGAGACTCGGCAGTACCAATCCAATTATCACTTATAAATTCCCCTTCGGTGACAATTCCCCGTCGGAGATACTACCGAGGCGGCGTGAATTTGATATTACGAGACATCTGTTGCTTCATGATTGTATATAAATCACGGTGTGATAAAAATTTTTTTTTTCATATATACATATATATGCGCGTCTTTAATAGCCACAAGGACACCCTGACTACTCAATAACCACTTGTCCACAAAGGATAAAAGTCTATACACTTCATTTACGTCCATAGCTCGTACAGATTGGCGTATCCAAAAAATGTGAGGACATTGAAGGGTTTGGAGTGGTCTTCGTGGTTAATATTTATACATATAGGCCTATGTCAGGTAAAATACACTTGGTTTCATATGTATGTATGTGTGTGTATGTATGTATGTATACACATATATATGCATGTATATATATAAATTATATATATATATATATATATATATATATATATATATATATATATATATATCGCTCACTAAGGGCACATACATCCTACAAGCCTTTACTTTTGAATGCCTGCTGTAGTTTGAGTATCGAAGATCGGAAGAACGTGAATTGATTATGTATCTTTTTTTTTCAGGTCCGGCAATGCAAAAGAACGAGCAAAATGCATGTTTCTTTACGACTAAGCAATGCAGTGAAACAAGAATTGTTTCCCCAACTTATGCAAAACTTCCTTCCGAGTTTGGGAACTGTGCTCGGATTGGAATTAATCCGTCCCCACCATGACGAGATGAAAACAAGTTTTTCACTGGGTTATAGAATCTTTTAATTCCCGGTTTTCAGATTGGATAGGGAATTGAGGAGGGTTGGAATACATTAAGAGTTCTAAAAATCGCAGAATTAAAGCATCTCTATCACTACTGAACAATGAAATAAAAGCATTCGTATTCTTCCTTTGTGTCACAGTAACGGAGTAGTTGGTCAAGCGATTCAGTTTACAATTCACAGTATTCTTGTCTTTCATCTACCGTCTACAGAGAACCCCTAGTCTTACCCTCTTTATATGTGTGTAACTACGAATAATAAGCCTTACAAAAAATAAATATGATAATTCCTCAACACATTGTATGATTAAAAAAAATAATTATTAATTGATAACGTAGCAGTTCACCACATTCAAGACTGTCTATCTTAAGCCGGGCGCACATTGAGACCAGGCGACAGAGGCATGCAAACTATTTTAAATGTAGCGCGCACATTGTCAAGCAGGACAGCACAGCGCAGGGCGGACCTGCTTCGGCCTGAGTCACGCAGTGTTTGAAACGCAGTTTTTGCGCACATGCCACAGGAAGTAACTCGCTCACCACCAATTAATATGATGTATAAGTCATAAATGATGAATCTCTCAGAAAGACCTGTGTGCTTCTTATCAATTTTCCCTGTTATTTTTCCTTTTACAATTATCCATTATAATGACATTATGGAGGCAGTAAAAGAAAAGGGAATTGTTCATCAGATGATTTTTTCCTCCGTTCCTATATAAGGAAAATAAAATTATCTTAAAAACACAGCCAGTTTTCTCTACTCCCGATTGGTTTTTTAAGGCGTTGCAACCTTCAGATGATATGTCACTTTGTATCATGTTATGACCTTATCAAATTGTTCTCTGCTTAATCTGAACTAATTCTTGAATTTTCATCACTCAACTCAGATGTTAAACCATGGGTATCCCTCTTGGCATGTAATCACTCCTCCACAGTGATCTCTTTCCCTACAAATGTCATATAAATAACAAAGTATTCTCGAATTCATTTTCAGTCAGATTCTGAGCTGAAGGTAAATGAGCCCAGCCATGATAACAGGGCCTGCAGACAGACTGTTCCCATTGTGCACCACACCTATGTCCTGCCCTGCCCTGCCCTGCCCTGCCTAGTCTGCCCTTCTGCACTGCCCTGCGTCTCAATGTGCCTTGGCCTTATACATTAGCCTCGTCCACATCATTTATATCTGACAAACGTAAAACCCGCCTCACTGAAAACGCACTCCAGCAGGTTTTCACCAGTCACGCCTTTGCCGGAAAGGTGCAAGAAGAGAAATGGCGAGTCATACCACGAGACCCCACTCATGAGGTCAGGCAGTGCCCTAAAGCTAGTAAAAACAAAAGTAGAAGTTGTATACTGATGATGTTCTTGTTGAGGATGAACTGAAAAGGAAGGATTACTGGGGAAACTAAAATCGGTAATTAGGATAACCAACTGTTGCTGGTTGGTTAGCCTAGGATAACCGCATATGCAGTGCAGTTTCGTAACGTATTTCCTAAATAAACCGATTAAACAGGAAACTTTTGTTTCAGTTTATACGAAGACATATTTATTGTTTTATAAGAATCCGTTGGTTGGTTAACCTAGGACAACTGCATCGGCAACGCAGTTTTGGGTATTATTTTACTTATGGACATTAATTGCTTTCAACATAAAATATAGGTTTTTCTGTTGTATTATGATGTGATTTGAATGATTTTGAGGTTTATTTCCATTGCAAATGAATACTTATCCTTCCCCGGCAAATGATATATACAAAATTAATAAAATTACGACTTGTCAGAATACTGCACCCCCCTCTCCATAGCTAATACGGCAAAACTGTAATCAGTAAACACAGTTTTGCCGTATTAGCTATGGAGAGGGGGTGCAGTATTCTGACAAGTCGTAATTTTATTAATTATGTATACAGTATATCATTTGCCGGGAAGGATAAGTATTCATTTGCGATAGAAATAAACCTCAAAATCATTCAAATCACATCATAATACAACAGAAAAACCTATATTTTATGTTGAAAGCAATTAATGTCCATAAGTAAAATAATACCCAGTTTTGTAATATATTTCCCAAATAAATCAATTAAACTATCAACCTTTGTATCAGTTTATACAGACATATATTTCTTGGTTTTTAAAACCGGTTTTTTTTTCAAAATAACAGCATTCGCAATTTCTCCCGCCACAAGTTTAAAGGGCATTGGAAGACATAGGCCTAACAACTGTCTATTTACCCGTGGCAATTTTTACATATTCGTATACATATGAAATGTTGGAAAGGCTATGATTCTTATCTGTAGTACGTAGATAATTTCGAAAAAAAAAAACATTATGCATAATTATGAAAAAAACCACACACAACTGAGCTGTACAGCAATTGGGTACGGTAACAATTGACACACCCGGCCCTCCACTTCATCACATCTCAAACCGTACAATTGCGTCATCGACAGTCGACGGTTATCACTATCACAACAAATGAATAGACCAGAAATTATCAATCATTAAGTCTATACATTGAGCAATCCGTTTCCCCAGCTACGGAAGATATCTTTAGCCTACTAATGAACAGGCCAAACTCCAGTGTGCTTTTCTTACCTTCAGGCCATCGTCCTCCTGTACTCTGTAGATGGCAAAACTTGCCTCAGGAAGGACGTAAAAGTAGTAGACTTCTCTTGATGTAGTAGTGCTGTACTGAAGGGAAATGTAAGTAACATCCAGTCTTAAAAACTGAAGGGGTTAAACTGGCTACAAAACTGGACCACTGAAACGATCCGGACTTCTGAAAGCCGGCTTCATCTTACACTTTATTTTCCACTGCAGCTTCATATTTTCGTACTTCACTTCTTTTCCCCTTAATTACGGTTTTGCAGTTGCTGCAATGACACACACAAACACGCGCACACACATAAAATAGGCACTAGTAATAGGTGTTCAGGGAGAGCCCTGACAGAACGTCCTCCCCCTCTCACTGGTGGGTGGTGACTAGGGTTGGGGGGGTCTGTCATGTCTGTTCCTTACGGTGCGGACACCATGGCATTCATCACTGCTCATTTTGTAATGGAAAAGACATGACAGACGATACATGTACGTCAGACATAAATTACAGTGTCCACATACTTTGAACAACAAGGTTCTAACACTTTTTAGCTTAACTATTATTTTGCAGCGATCTTCAGAGGTAGAATGGCCAGTAATCTTACTCTTTGTCCCCTTTCAAAATGTTTCTTACGGTTACCTACTCGAAACTTTAAGAAAACTTTAATATTTTAAGGTGTACGTAGCTCGCGTCTGGAAAGACGGGAAGCTTAGACAAGCTTAGAGAGGCTTAGGCAAGCTTACAGAAGCTTAAACGAGCTTTATATCATGTAGTGCCCTTAAGCTGACATATTCAGTATAGACCAACACGACTTGAGGTAAGGTATAGGAATGAAATTTTATAAATTGAGGAAAGGTTGAAATGAAACATTGTTGAGTAAAGAGAGGAAGGGCAATATTTTTCCGTATAACAATATAAGCAACGAAATTCCTCAAACAAACTATAATTGGGGTAAACTTCGAAGAATAAGAGCGAAACGAACATCAAAGACCAGTATGTGAAAGGAAAAACAAATGAATATATTGATGAGAGGAAAATAATAAAAAAAAACTTACGAATTAATGAAAACAAAACCAGAGCTTTCATGATTTTTACATAAACATTTACAAGTAAAAAATAGAAGAGGAATATTTATGATATAATAAAAACTGTGAAATTATATATATATATATATATATATATATATATATATATATATATATATATATATAATATATATATATATATATAACCTGTGAACAAAACGTTTTTGCAAAGGAAAGGAGAAAACTTACCTAAGTGGCAACCGGCTGATTCTTAAGCAGTCTGGCAAAAACGATCATCCATACGCGCGAAAATTAAAGAGAAAAAAATCTTATAATAAATCAAAGAAAAAGGCAAAAGTTAACAAGGAGGTGAAACAAAAGTTTACGAATAAAAAGGAGGAATTTCTATGCAAAACGTAGGAAAATAAAAACCAAGAGAGAGAGAGAAGGGTTGCAGATCCTGCATAGACCATACGTTCCTGTTTACATTTCTGAATAATGCAATAGTAGACTTCATAAAGAGAGTGAAACCAAACGCGTTACTGATGAAGCACGAGACATAGGACGCCGAATAGGACGAAGTCATAAAAATCCGCTCCCATTCCATGAACCAATGGGAGACGATTTTTATGACGTTGTCCTGTTCAGTGTCCTATGTCTTGCCATAAACGTTTCCATCCTTCAGAGACGGTAAACACAGCCTATCTCTGAAACGTTTCCTCGACCCCAGGGACGGTAAACATCACAGATGTAAGACTTCAGCCCAAATGTTGTACACGCTGTCGTTGTTTATAACAGTTCGTTTTCAAATTATTTCCTTGAGGTGGGGAGAAGCATTTTATCCCTAAAATGATGGATATAAGGAAGCACGTAAAGATGCTTAATACATTTTTTTTAGGGGCTGCCTGTTTGGCGTGTAACCACAGTTTCATTTCATTCCAGCTGAATTATCAAAGAGCCAGCATATAACGTTTTATTTGTTCGCATATCTGTTGAACGTATGACTTTGTTTACTACACTGCCAAGGGTAATTACGGTCCGCGCTCATTTACATTTATCATTTGACTATGTCCTAAGGTATTATTATTACTATTATTATTATTATTATTAAACTTAGTGGGTCTGTACCTCTAAAATTTATGACTATTTGCCTCACTTTTTTTTTTACTATGACGTATTTCTAAATACACAGATTAATATATAAGCGTAAATTTTACCATGGGTCTTAAAACCTATGATTATTAGAGGTCCCAGGCCTCAAGAATTCTACAAGATGTGCCCAAATCATTGCTTTATGTTTATGCGTTTCTAACCTTGGCCTATTTTCTCTGGTCATATATCAGCTGTTAGGTCAACATTTTGTATTCCTCATTTTCACTCATTGTTTTTGACCCGGTTGTATTTTTCAAAGTTACAGAGCAGTTTATTTGGTGCTACTTTGGCCTGTTATCTACGCGTCACTATTCCGAGGTGCTAGTACTAAACACCGTATGGTAAATGCAAAGTAGAAGGCCACACGAAGAGATCGTTTATTGATATAATTTGTCGACCACACAATATAGAAATGAATGTATGTAATACTTTGATCCCCGAAGGGCTAGTACTAAACACGGCGTCCCAAGGAGCTTCCGCCATGTTTAGTACTAGCATCCCGGAGTAGGTGACGCGTAGATAGCGAGCCAAAGTATTATAGCACCCTTTATTTTTAAACTTTTACTGTAATAATCCTTTTATTTTGATGAAACTTGATAGGTACCTAAGGGCTTATTCCCCAACGTTTGACTTTTCTCTGATTTTGAAGGCTCTTGTGGGTAAGTTATTATTTTCCTTTATTGGCCTGTTTTTCAGTGTCACAGAGCTGTTTGAAAGTTACTTTTATTCTTCTCAAGTTTTAATAATACACAAGCTGCTTGTAGATACATCTTGAAAACATGTAAGCATGATATTGTGTTTATTTGTACAAAATAGTCTAGACCATGTCAGGTTATTTTTACTGAACCAGAAAACTTCACTGGAATATTAACAGTTGAGCTGTCTCCCTCGGACTCAGACCTAGGCCTAAATATTAAGACAAATGTTAAGCAAATCATTTGTAATAAGAAGCACACAGTACTTAAATAGTGTAAGGCGTGGCTGATATTACAAATATAATATAATCACATTATTGAAATATCCACGTAACGACTATGTGAGACAATTTTTTTTTTTTTAAGTTTAAGGTATCTACAGTGATTCACGTGATTTCATGTACAGCTCTGATTCAGAAAGTTTGTAAACATCCATAATAAGTGAACTTCATATGTCCTTTATTACAGTATTCATAATAATATTTGCTTTTTGAGACCTTTAGACTTGCCGTTTCCATTCAAACAAACAGGAGCGTTTTTCTGAAAAACGTATCTGTACACCACATTCAATCGAAGGAGAAACATTACGTTTCTCTGTAATTGAAAATCCATAACGATTGCCTCTCGCTGACTTTGTCAAGCAGTAAATGCTTATAAGTAGCTCCTGTGTTTTGTCCATCCGGGATTCACACGAGCAAGTGCAAAATGACGTCACCGAAACAGCTGGTTATTATTTTTAGACTCAACGTGCGCTTCTAACACTCTACCAGTTCTGAATTATTGTTGTTATTATTTTTAAATATCTTATTAATTTTCTTGTTCGTTAAGGCGCTAGTTTTTATGATTTTGAATTCTCCAGATCAAGTCATATGCATCTGGCTTCCAACCCGGCCCCGCCGGTGCAAAGGTCACATGGCGACTTATTTTCGGTCGACATCTGGCGTTCAGAGCTCTTTACCAATCCACGTATCCCTAGGCCCAGGAAGATTTGTTTTGAGTTAAATATCATTACCATTCGACTCGGCCCTATGGTATTATTATTATTATTATTATTATTATTATTATTATTATTATTATTATTATTATTATTATTATTATTATTATTATTACAAAGTCCAACCCACGTGTGTCTAAGAAGACGTGTTTTGAGCCGAAGTAAATATCATTACCATTTGACTGTACCCTATATTAAAAACTCGACGAGCATTCACGTTCCAATTGATAATAAGAGAAAGGTGCCCATTAGGAGAAGTTGATCTAATTTTACAGATATACTTTTTACAAACTGGTGCTCTTAGCTCATGCTAGATTCTGCTATGCTTGGGATATCACAAGGACCTTCTGAATATGATAATAAGATAGATTATTATTATTATTATTATTATTATTATTATTATTATTATTATTATTATTATTATTATAGATCAATTGAAGGTCAACATTTTATTTCTCTTTGATTTATATGAAACTTGGTAGGCAGCTATAGTTGAAGTTAGTGATTATTTCCTACAAATTGCTTTGATTTTCACCCATTTTTCAAGGTCGCAGGTCAGTATTAAGGTCAATATTTCATTTTTGGGGTTTGGGATGAAACTGGATATGTAGGTGCTATGGATACTGAAAAACATTTGTTTTAAAATTTCTCGGATTCCGAACAATTTTTCACATGCCATACATTAATCATATAGCCAATATTTCATTCTCTAGCACTTTCTAGGATTTTAATAAAACTTGATTATAAATTGTTAATCATTTTACTTTGACCCAGGGATGGCTTGAGGACCATCTGATTAACGGGGTGGAGGGGGAGGGCGGTTAAAGACAATTTTGACCAACTTAGTAATTTTTCGCAAGCTGAACTACTGTAGATACAGGATACGAATAATTATATATGATGATTATATATATATATATATATATATATATATATATACACTCTGTCCGTTTTTGACCGACTCAAAATTAAGATTGAGGGAGGGTAACCGACCCCTATTCCCACCCCCCGTCGGGCCATCCCTGCTTTGACCTACTTTTCATGGTCACAGGTCAATATATACAGCATTCAATTTTTTAAAAATTACTGAAAGTTGGGAAGTTGATGCTGTTGGGATTAGTGGCAACTTTCCAGTAACGTCTTAAACCTGACCTATTTTCCAAGGTCACAGGTCATTTCTAAAGGTCCAAATCTTATTTTTTATTTGATGAAAGTTGTGACGTAAATACTCTGTGGGTTAGTAATTATTTCCTACCATATTTTCTGTACCCTGACTTATTTTCAGGGTCACAGGTCAATTCAAAATCCAAAACTTTAGCAGTTTTTCTCTAGAAGCTTCTCATCTCTTCAGAATTTTTGACAGAACGTGCACCAGTTAAGCTCTGAGGGTTAAATTAAGCCCTCTGGAGGGGACGGGGTATTTCACGTCTTCCAGCTGAAATCATTATTTGCATTTACAAGTGCAGCCTGTATAAGCTATGGGATTTTGATGACTTCTGTTCCCTCCCAAATAAATAAAACAGTGCTTAGGCTTGACCTCTTCCTTGTCTGTCGTTGCAAAGTGTGCATATACTGCCATTTCAACGGTTATGGAGCACCGCCATGAACATTCGCGGGAAAAAGGTACGATTCCCTTACACGCTGTTTGCCGACAGAAAATTGTGACCAAATGGAAAATGATAATGATAAGGGAGAAATAACATCCTGCCTTCGTATGTATGAGAAAAGTACTAAGAATTGTGAAAAGATGTTGTTCGCCATGTTGGATGTTATGATTTTTTGCTCTTTCTATAGTACATTTAGTTTTATGCTTTGCAAGGAAAGTTGTTGTAGTTAAGGTTCGGCTTAAATGGTTATAAGGTTTTCGTTTATTTAGCTGCGTTTACAGTTTTAATTGTAAAAATCAATATGCTGAAAATATTATGTAGCATGGTTTAAAGTGTTCTAGTTTAGATGTGTTTTTTTGATTCTAAAGTTCTATATGTCCATCTTGATGTGCTTTTGTTGAACCATATCCAAGAGCTTGTAATTTTAATAACTGTATGTATTGTGGTCAATAAACTTCTATCTATCTATCTATCTATCTATCTATCTATCTATCTATCTATCTGTCTATCTATAACAATAGAAAGGTCAGACCTATGAATAACAGAGACTAGAGCTGTCGACCACGTCGTTGCTTTTTGGCAAAGTGAATTTTTTCAGTTATTTGATGTAACAGCATTAATGGTGATTTTTTTTCACTGGCTTCTTGTCTCAGCAAAATATCAAGTCTGTCTCTCCCCTCACCATACACACTGGATAGTGAGAGAGACAGACTTGACACTTCGCTGAAACAAGAGGGCAATGGTAAAATCACCGTCGATGCAGATACCTCAAAAAAAAAAAACTTTTAAAAATTAATATTCGACACTTTACCAAAAAAAAAAAAAGGCACGATGTGATGGGAGCTCTACGCAGGCTCTCGAAAGCTCCCAGCCTATGGAGCTTTATCATTTTTATTACTTATTAGTAAAACTGGCAGTTGCATTACATTAAAAGTACACAAATGTACATTTCATTCTTCCATTTTCTCTAATATTTTCCCTCGTCCCCGCGGGGGCGGTAGCGCCGTCAGTGCACCTCACGCTGTGCACTGTAGGCGTTACTTCACGTTCTTTGTAGCGCGGCGTCCTTTCGGCTCCTAGCTGCAACCTCTTCCATTCCTTTTACTGTAGGAATACCTCCGTTCATATGCTTTTCTTCCATCTTACCTTACATCCTCTCCTAACAATTGTTCCACAGCGCAACTGCGAGATTTTACTCCTGTTATACCTTTAAAGCCTATTTACTCTCAGTTTCCCTTCAGTTTCCCTTTCAACGCTAAATGACCTCAGGGCCCCCAGCGCTTGGCCTTTGGCCTAAATCTTGTATTCCATTCCATTCCATTTAAATATTTTCCTTTAAGCATATTGTCATTACTCGCACAGGATGTCAACAGAAGTGTTTACGTTGTTTATAAATATCTACGTTCGCATTAATGGTGGAAATAAAAAAAAAATTTGTACTTCCTCAATCCGCAAAACTTCCAGCAACTTCGCGGCTGGAGCCATCGTACCAAATCCGAAATTTGTTTCTTACATTTTCAACTTCACTTGGAAGTTTTTGTCACAGGTTGATCTTGAGGGAAGGCATACTTGGCAAAATATTGTTAAGAGGAGGCAAACTTCATAAAAGGCTTTTCCTAATTATAGGTAAAGGAGGGCTTAATTTTTTTTTATCTTTTTTTTAATGTTTCGGTGAAAGTTACGAACTAAAAAAAGAGGGGAAAGGAAAAGACGGTGAGTGAAATTTTAAAGTTTCTAAACCAGATTTTAACCGGAAGACTTTATGATTTTTTCAATATATATATATATATATATATATATATATATATATATATATATATATAGAGAGAGAGAGAGAGAGAGAGAGAGAGAGAGAGAGAGAGAGAGAGATGCAACTTTATCCTTTAGAAACGTTTCGTTATTTACAGTTTTCTTATAGTTTTCCTCTGTGCTATGACCTTGATATGATTCAGGCCTTCATAAGGCATTCCAGAGAGAGAGAGAGAGAAAGAAGACATTTAGGAAAAAAAATCTCCCGCCATCGAAAATAAGACTCCCAAATGCGGACGAAGATTTCGAGGAAAGAAAAATGCAATTCAAAAGAGGATAAGAAGTTTTGTAAAGTCTTGCGTGAGACAGCATGAGAATGAGAGAACGTTCCAAAAATACTCCTTCAAATATAACTTATTCATCGCCGAAAATGGGAAAGTTCCGGCGTCTTTTTCCGTCTAAACTGGCGAACTTTCATGTTAAGTTCAACCCGGAATAAGCTGGGAGTAGCTGTTTATATATATCTACCTCTCTGTCGTCTTCTCTCTCTCTCTCTGCTTGCTTCCTCTTTATCACTGCCTATTTAATTTAAGTAAGTCTTTGGGGGATGGGGCTGCTATAGACCCATGTCACTCTCCTCCACCCTGGTTACTCAACCACGACAGTAGTCTGTCTACCATGCCCTGGATCGCTGCATAGCTGAACGACCATGATAGGATCTTCAAGGAATAGGTGTTCTCATAAAGAATTCCGATTCGTATGATTAGACTCTCTCTCTCTCTCTCTCTCTCTCTCTCTCTCTCTCTCTCTCTCTCTCCAGCGTTCGAGTCTCCGGCTGGCCAATGAAGAACTAGAGGAATTTATTTCTGGTGATAGAAATTCAATTCTCGTCATAATGTGGTTCGGATACCACAGTAAGCTGTAGGTCCCGTTGCTAGGTAACCAATTGGTTCTCAGCCACGTAAAATAATTTAAGTCTAATCCTTCGGGCCAGCCCTGGGAGAGCTGTTAATCAGGTCAGTGGTCTGGTTAAACTAAGATATACTTTTCTCTCTCTCTCTCTCTCTCTCTCTCTCTCTCTCTCTCTCTCTCTCTCTCTCTCTCTCTCTCTCTCTCTCGCTGAAGAAATTCGTTTCCTTCTATTTTTCTTTTAAAATATATCTCAGCTCTGTAGGTTTTTATGAAATGAAAAGAGAATGGAAAGATAAGAGCGCAGTGCACCTACGTGATGCAGCCACCAGTAACGAAAGGTTAAGCCATTTTTAGTTTTATCCAGGAAATAAAACTAAGAGGAATAAACAGTCAGAATAAAGCCTGAGAGAAAAAAAATGGGAGAAGCACCTCATGAAAGGTCCCCCGCTGTACAACTTATATTTTAGAAATATATTTGATGTTTACTAATGTAAACTCAGGGATGTACTAGAGTCTAGAAACAAAAAGGCTATAATGGCCACCCAAAGGAAGTGAACTTGATCAGTGCACGCTACTACGAGCGGAGAGACTCTCATGACCGGAACGTTACACGTTCAACCCAAGTTCTGTCAGATCAATAAACCCTTTATGGTCCAAACCTTCTGAACACGACCTTCTGATAAACCAACACTCTGAGTGTCAGAATTGGTTTTGTCGCAGGGAAAACAACGAAGAGCGAATAGAGCAAAAAGTCATTTGCATTTAGGATATTTGGTACCTTAATATTAAACACGTTTTAGACGCGTACCAAAATGCAATTTAATTGACTTGCAGTTTACATCAGCTAACACACCACACACAACACACACACACACACATATATATATATATATATATATACATATATATATATATATATATATATAATTTTTACATATACTCGCTCATTCAGATTGAATCCAGGTCTTTCAATTGAAAGGCAACGGCACTACCAACTGAAAGACTTGGGTTCGATCCCGATGTGAGTCGGAAAATTTATTTCTTTTCCACACGCAGTTGTATGTTGATTACTTCTACTTCATATTTATATATATATATATATATATATATATATATATATATATATATATATATATATATATATATATATATATATATAGAAATGTGTGTGTCCATCTCACACTAGACAAATATCCCGAGAGAGAGAGAGAGAGAGAGAGAGAGAGAGAGAGAGAGAGAGAGAGAGAGAGAGAGAAGGCGGGAACCAATTCCAGCAGTGAATATTATTTCTCGCTCACTAGTTTTCCTTGAGGTGCGTTATTTAAGCCATCTCCTGCTGCAGCAGCATGCAACACTGAATGCACTTCATGTTTATTTACAAACTTTGCAGTCACTACCTTGCTCAAGTATTCTCTTTAATGTTCTGAGAAGAGTGGCGCATCCGGGTACCCACACACACACACACACACATACAAGGTGCGTTCATGAACGTTTTTGCCGCGTTCGTGAACAGGTAAAGACAGATGAATTCAACCCCTGAATAATGTCACCTAAGATCTATAGCAGTGGCGTTCTGTGCAGTCAAATCTATATTGAACAAGTCACGGGTTTGCACGCTCTAATATCGCTCGAAACACACACACACACACACACACACACACACACACACACACACAAACAAACATATATACTAGATGCGTTCATGAACGTTTTTGCCGCGTTCATGACCAGATAACAGGTTTAACAAAAAAAGACAGATGAATTCAGCCCCTGAATAATATCACCCCACGATCTATAGCAGTGGCGTTCTGTTCAGTCAAATCTGTACTAAACAAGTCACTGGTTTGCACACTCTAATATCATTCGAAATACACACACATACACACACACACATACAAGGTGCGTTCATGAACGTTTTTGCCGCATTCGTGAACAGGTAAAGATAGATGAATTCAGTCCCTGAATAATGTCACCTCAAGATCTATAGCAGTGGCGTTCTGTGCAGTCAAATCTATATTGAACAAGTCACTGGTTTGCACATTCTAATATCGTTCGAAACACACACACACACACACGCACACAAACATATATACTGAGTGCGTTCTTGAACGTTTTTGCCGCGTTCATGAACAAATAACAGGCTTAACAAAAGAAAAAAGACAGATGAATTCACCCCCCTGAATAATATCACCTCAAGATCTATAACAGTGGCGTTCCATGGGGGAAAGAGTCACGGGTTTGCACCCTCTAACTTCCTTCCAAATCTTATATCTTTCATGCTAGAATACTCTTATACAGTAAGAGATATAGAAGAGATAGTGATTATAGTCAGCTAAGAACTATATTTGGGGTCTATGTGATGAACTGAATAGCAGCATATATGAGTCTCCAAAATCAAGCACTGATGGGATGTCCCCCATATTTTTTTTTTTCCATTCTTAAAAGTCCTGCATTTCGAAGAATTGCTCTGTTTTCAAATAATCTTCATCCTCATCTATTTTCCTTATACTCATTATTCTTCTATGACCATTTGTCCTCTACATTTAGATTATTGTTCACTTCTTATGAAGGTCCTACATTTAATTTTCCTCAACATTTGAATGTCTCATAACCAAGCTATCTCCCTTTGCTCTTAATGTTCTTCAGCTTCTCTGCACAACTAAATATCCTCAACGTCCGGCCATTATCGACATTCCCCTACCTTCCATATTCTAATCTTTATCATGTTCAACTATTCTCCTCACTATAGTATCTTCTATACAATTTTTTTTTCCTAAACTAAGCATCTGCAAAATTAAGATCTCCTTATTCACATATTCTCCGTTCTCAAACATCCTCAGTTTTCAAATCGCCTCCTAATTCAGACGTCCTGCTCATGGCATTATCCTGAATATATGTAAACCCTACAAAGAGACAGACTAAATCAGCCGCAAAATGAGTAAACGATGATCACTTGTCAGGCTCTGCGTGTTCTCATTGAACTTTCCGGCGTCTTGCGAAATCTGTGGGTTTGCAGCAGACCGACGTTGCGCGACGGCTCTCTTCTTCCTCTCGTATACAAGGACATAGAGGAAGGGATAAACGGCGATTTCCTCGCTCGTTTCCCCCCCGTGAAAATTAGAGCGGAACATTGGCGGGAAGGAGACGCGAGGTTCTGAGGATTCTGTCAGACGGCGATGATTGCGTCACCGATAACCCCGGCATCAGTGACAGGTTTTGAGTGCTCAGATGGGTGGGTCTTCTTATTTCCACAGCAGATATTTATATGTCAGACAACAGGGCTACTGTAGGAGATAGCGTTGCCACACTGTCTTGCTGGGTACCTCCCCTCCTTCGTGTGACTAGCAGGGGGCTTCTGTTGTGCAGGATAAAATGACTGAGTTTGGCGTATTCTTAGAAATGTTCTGTGGATCAGTATCTGATCTGCGAGGCTTATTTAAAATAGCGGT